>NC_043986.1:1358775-1658775 GCF_902150065.1 Myripristis murdjan
GAGAGAGAGAGGGAGAGAGAGAGAGAGACAGGCAGACAGACGGACGAGGATCTGCTGGCTCAGTGGTTTGGATTTGAACCAATCAGAAGTCCATCAGAGCTTCTTTTTCCCAACAGCAACTTGGCAACGAAACACTGGAAACGGTTCAGCTCCATTAGACAGCCGAGCCCAGGACTGCTGCTGCTATTACACCGACAAACGATACGACAGGGAGGGAGGGAGAGAGGGAGAGAGAGGGGGAGAGAGAGAGAGAGAGAGAGAGAGACAGAGAGAGAGACAGAGAGAGAGAGACGATCAGTCCTCTTTTAAACGTCACAAAACCAAAGGGTAGAAGGAGAAAGTCAGTTAGAAGTCAGCAGTGTGATGATCACTTAATGCTCCAATGATCCACTGGAAATCAATGGTTTACTGCTCCATTAGAGGTCAATGGGTTGAGGCTCAGTAACTACCAGTGATGGAAAGAGTACTACAAACTGCTCCTCCAGTAGAAGTACTGTTCCTCTGCTGGTATGTGACTGCAGTAGAAGTAGAAGTACTGCTCCTCTGCTGGTATGTGACTGCAGTAGAAGTAGAAGTAGTGCAGTAAAAATGTCCTGCAGTAAAAGTCCAAAGTGTCTCATGTCAAATGTCCTGGCAGTAAAAGTGACTGAGCTCCTTTTTCCAAACAGTAACTGTGTTAGCTGGGATCTTTTCCAGAGAACACGCTGCACACTGCATGCTTTTAAAGGGACATTACACTGAAACGTGTGATGGTTGAGTCTACGTGGTTCTCATCGTCCACACGTTCCACAGTTTCTCACCAGTTGAGTCTAAATGGTCCTCGCTGCAGTTTTTCTAAGCGACAAAGTAGAAGCAGGTTCCTCTTCCTGTCTTTGCTGACTGAGCTTTTATTGTGAAAGGTACCACGGTCTGTTCTCTGTAGTGGATCTGATTTAAAAAGCAGTGAAGGACAAAACTCAAGCAGTAACAGACTGAAGGAAAAGTCAAAATTACTGACTTTAAAAAAATACTCAAAAAGTAAAAGTACACAAAAAGATACTGAGTTACACAAGGAAATGTAACAAGGTACTTCCTGCTCTGGTAACTGGATCTCCTCACAGTGTATCAGTGCTTTACTGCTCCATTTCAAATCAGTGGGTACCTCTTCCAGTGGTGTGAGATTCAACACCAAGTCACACTAAGCCAATGGTTTGCTGCTCCATTTAAACTCAATGGATAACTGTCCCATTAGTCAATGGTGTGATGTCCAACCCTTCACTGCTCCATTACAAGCCAGTGGCCTCAATACCAGCCCACAGGTTAATGCTCCATTTGAATTCAATGGCATACTGCTCCATTTGAATACAGTGGTTTGCTGCTACATTTTAATTTGGCGACATACTGCTCCATTTTAACTCAATGGTTTACTGCTCCATTTTAATGCAATGGCGTACTGCGCTTTTTCAGTTTGTTGGTGTACTGCTCCATTTGAACTAAACGGTTTACCGCTCCTGTTTAATTCAGTGGTTTACTTCACCATTTGAACTCAACGGCTTAATGCTCCATTACAACTCAGTGGTTTTCTCTTCCATTAAAAATGAATAGTTGATGTTCCATTAAAAGTCAATGTATAGGTACTCCATTACACACGATTGGTTTACCTGTGCGTTCTCCCATTCACGGTCAATAGTTTAATCCTCTAGTAGAAGTGATTGGTGAGATGCTTGCTTACAGATCACTGGGGTATTACTCTGTTGGAATTAAATGGTATATTGGCCCAGCTTTAAAGTGCTTTACTCCTCTGTTACAACTCAGTGGTTTTCCTCTCCACCATAAATCAATGACTTACCGCTCTATTAGAAATCAATGGTTTTCTCCTCTACTGTACATCAATGGTTGACTGCTCATTTCGTAGCGAGGAGGTTTGGTCCTTCATGCTCGAGGTTCTGATGGAACTCTGATTCCCCGACAGCTCAGATGTTTAATGTTCTCAGGTTAATGGTTTACTGCTCCGTTGGAAATCAATGGGACAAAAACATGATTTAATGTTTTTTTTTTTTTTTTTCCATGAGGCTGTAAACTCAAACTGTAACCTGACCTGTAATCTAAAGCGTCGGAGGCTCTGACCCGCTGCCTGTCTCTCCTCTAAACACTGTGTTTAGTTGCCATGGCAACCTCGACGTTGTCCGAGCCGGCTGGTATTCTGGGATGTTTAATAACTGTGTTTATTGAGACGGAGAGACGGGCGGTGAGAGAGTCTCATCGCCGGCGGTGCAGCTTCAGCCACAACTTCACGTTTACAGGAAGAGCAAACAACACTTGGATGTTTTTTTTATAATTTTTTGTGCCTTTTCCATCTGTGAGAGGTCAGATACAGCGCACACCTCACCTCTGCACGCTGAACATCTACTAACCAGCAGTGATGGAAAAAAATCCTTTAAGTAAAAGCAGCAGCACCATAATAAAAAAAAATCCTTCTTTCAAAGTAAAAGTCCCGCTTTTTTATGTTCCTTCAGTAAAAGTCCAGCAGCATTCTTAGTGTCATGTATTTCAGTGTGAAAATGTAAAAGCAGTCCATTAAAATATTATTAAATATTGATGCATTAACCTCTGAGAGGTATTTTGATGTTGAAACAGTAAAACTATGAGATTGAAATGAAATGTGGAGCAGCAAAAGCAGAAAATGGAAACACTTTTCACAAGTTTACATTAATATTGTGGAAATGAGCTTTCCCTTGGTTCAGGTCATACACACGGTTTTCTCAGGCCTGGTATTATCTGATGAGCTCATGTAACTCAGATTCAACTCTCCGTACGAGACCTGACTGATGTGAGCTGAAACTGAACCGCCGCCGCCGTCCACTGCATCCTCTCCTCAGGGATTTTGCTCTTCTGAGAGTCTGTTTGTCTCCTCCATGCTGTGGTGCTGCTGATTGTTCCAGTTTATTTAAAGCCCAGTGCCACTGTTTACAGTCTCAGGGTCGTCACTGAATTTGACTCACAAAATGCTGAAGAAACTCTCCAGTACAGTTTCCACTCCGAGAACGTTACAGAAGAAAAGGATTCAGTTTTTCAGCTCCTTCAGGGTCCAGGTCTCTGCTGCTGTTTGAACACTGAGCTGCTCCAGGATCCTGGTCCTAAAGGCTCAGACTGAGTCTCCTCATTAATCCTGGCTGTGTTTTGGGCGTAACATGCAGTGAACCAATCAGAGGCCGTCTCCCGTCCCCTTTAACAGCCAGGTGTGTCTCACCTTGGTGGGCTGCTGTTCTAATGGAGGATTCTCCAGGTAAGAAGGAAGGAGACGGAGTGAAAGCTCCCGAGCAGATCAGGACTCCATCTGAGCTCCCTGAGGTGAAGCAGTGTCCCTGCCCTGTGTGTGGGACAAGCAGAGCGGACGCTCGCCGGCGCCCCCTATGGAGGCCACCATCACTGTCTTGATAATGAGCTTCAGACAGCAGAGAGACCTGCAGCACTGACTTCAATTTCAACTCAATTTTATTTGGATAGCGTCAAATCATAACAAAAGTTTTCTCAAGGCGCTTTCCAGAAACCCATGAGATATCGGCCAAATCCAGGGACCAAAATCTCCCCAAAGAGCAGCACAGGGCGAGGAAAAAACCCTTTTAACAGAAAAACCTCTGGGTGGGCGGCCATCTGCCTCGACCAGAGAAGCGCCTCTCCATCCACTCCCATTGAAAACAACGAGATTTTCAGTTGCCTCATATTGATACTTAATGAGTCAGTTCTTACTTTAACCTTGGTCGTGGTAAAAATGAACATCTCTGGTACAGTATAGTGACTGGAGAAAACATGTTATTTCCCAAAACGGGATATAAACACATCAGCCGACTGACCTGTAGAGTCTATCTGTGGCCACTTCTGGAAAAATGGCTCACAAATGTCAGATAGATCCAACCGCCACATGGATGACTGTGTCACGGTGTTAACAGAAACCTTGCTGCGTGAAAACATCCCGGACCGAGCCGTGGAGCCAGCGGGCCGCACCGTATACAGAGCTGATTGGATATCTGACTCCAGGAAGACAAGAGGGGGCGCTGTGAGCGTCTGTGTAAGCAACAGCTGGTGTTATCAAGAGACACTGTTGCACAGATTTGGAGTTTTTAATGAGCAAATGCAGACCTTTTTATCTACCGAGAGAGATTTCGGGCAGTCTTCATCACAGCAGTCTGTGTTCCCCCGATGCTAAGCTAGCTGTGGACAAACTGCACAATGCTAAACATCCTGAGAGCATCTTCATCGCAGCAGGAGATTTTAATCACTCCAGTCTAAAGACTGTTTTACCCAGGTTTACTCCGAGCACACCTTTTAACCATCTGAACGGGACTGAAATGGCCTTCAGCAGCCAAGAGGTTCTGGAACAGGTTTCTCTGTGGTGCAGCTCGGAGCTCCGTGAAGATTAAACTATTTTTCTTCCAGCAGAAAAAAAAAAATCTTTGAATGAATCAAATATCGCTACAAGGCAACTGCAAAATACGCTTATTCCATTGTAGTGAATGGAGGCGGAGGCTCTATTGTCCGACTCCTCAGATAGGTGGGAGTGGCTACGCAGAAGATAAATCTCTGATTGGTCAGTCAGGGACCAGTCAGGGGCCAGATAAAGGGTCAGCTGTAACAGGACTGAGTAATACTAATAATTTGAGCAGTAATAACATGACTAATGACAACTAAAATATATATTTTAGAAGTGGGTCAGGATCATGGAAGGGGACATCATGACGGATGGGCTCTGCAGCTCCAGACGCAGAAACAGTGAAATGCCAGCTGAGCCGCTTGGACACCAATCCAATCCAATCCACTTTATTTATAAAGCACAATTTTAACAAACACAAGGTTTTCCAAAGTGCTGCACAACAAGATTAAACACCACAAGATAACACTATAGAAGCAGAATAAAAAGGTAAAATACACAATAGGATAACACAATAAAATAAGATAAGATCAAATAAAATAAGATAAAATAAAATAAAATAATAATAATAATAATATAATAAAATAACATAAAATAATAAAATAAAATAAAATAATAAAATAAAATAATAATACAATAATAATTTAAATAGAATAAAATAAAATAATGTAAAATGCACTGCCCACACAGGTTAAAAAAAAAAAACATGTACACACAAAATCATAAATCATAAAATCAAAAACCCTACAAGGTATCAAAAGCTGAAGAAAAGAGGTGGGTTTTAAGAAGACCTGAGACCAGAGAGGACGAGCTCCTGCTTCAGAAGGAAACCAGTGACAGAAACACACATTACTGATAGGCCTGATCACTGGCAGCCTTCATCACCACAGCATCATCAGCATCATCTGCTGTTATTTTAACTGGGATTTTTTTTTTTTTTGGCAGGAAAAACCAGCTCATCCCTGCCAACACGTTCAGCCTCCTCATATCTGTGATATCGGCCTAATTATTATAAGCATGTTTCCATGTGCCAGCTCGTTAACATATGACTACAGTGAATAGAAATGTGATATTAATGTGTGTAAATGCTCTCATCAAGTCTGGGCCAATTTGAACATTAATGAGGAGAAATGTTTTTTTTTTTTTTTTTTTTCATCTTTCAGCTGAGAGACGATCCCCGGTTTTTCTTTTCTTTTTTTTATTCCAGCTGAAGGATAAAGGCTTCGCTGGGCTTTTACATTTTTTATCTGTAAATGGGTTTAAGCTTCAGGTGGCGAATGGAGGGATGCCACACACACACACACACACACACACACACATACACACACACACACAATATTGTTTCGTTTTAATCCCTCTTCAGTGCTGAAGAGGAGAGGAGGATGAATGTTGGGATGGATTTAAAGGATGAATAATGAGGAGGAGGAGGAGGAGGAGGAGGAAGAGTGGATCGGGAAGAAGGAGGCAGGGAAGAGAAGAAGAAGAGGAGGAGGAGGAGGAGAGAGAAATGAAGACGTGATGTGGTTGGGAACAGGAGAAAGGTGTAAAATAAGAGGATGAAGATAAGGAGGGAGCAGGAAGAGGGGGAGAAGAGGAGAAACGAGAGATGTGGCATCGGATAACAGAGGATATGGAAATGATGAAGAGGAGGGGGGGTGGATGAGGAGATGGAGGAGGAGGTATGATGGGGTGAGGAGGCAAAGAAAGGCACGAGGAGACGAAGAACAAAAGGGAAGGAAACAAGGAGTTAAAGGAAGAGGAGGAGCAGATAAAAGACAAAAAGGAGGAGAGGAAGAGGAGGAGAAAGGAGGTGGAAGAGGAGAGAAAAGAGGAGAGGAGGATGTAAAGAGGCAGGAGAGAGAGCAGCAGGAGGGAGGAAAAGAAGGAGGTGAAAAGAGGGAAATGAGGAAGAGGAGGAAGGCAGGCTGGAATGAAAAAGAAGAGAAGAAGAGGAGGGAAAGGAATGATGAGATTAAAGAGGACATGAGGAAGGAAGGGGGAGGAGGAGAGGAGAGGGGGATGGAGGAAAGAAAGACGAGAGGGCGGAGGAGGAAGAGGAGGAGGGGGAGGGGAGGCAAATATGAAACTATAAGGAGATGAAGAGGAGGAGAGGAAGAGCGAGATAAGACTTCCTGTTTGTGTAACACAATGAGAGAGAGAGAGAGAGAGAGAGAGAGAGAGAGAGAGGGAGAGAGAGAGGTGGGGGTGGGGATGCCTTCAGGCTCCTCGCTGCTGCACAGAATAATCAACTTTGGGTTTTATTTTCACCTGAGATTTATTCTCTCCCTCCTCTCATCTGTCCTTCATTCAAACGTCTCTCGATTCGTGCAGATTTCATTTGATCTCACGAGACAAAACCAGGTGAAAGACGTCACTAAAAACACCCTGCAGCACTTACTGATGACTGTCCTTACAAAATAAAAGCCCTCCCTAAGATTCACCAAGTCCTCTGTTTTACAGCAGTAATACAGGCTGATAACAACAACAATAATTATAATAATAGAAATAACAACAACAATAATAACTTCATAACTTTCTAACTAATCATAACTTTATTTATATAGTATGTTTCTGATCAAAATCCCAAAACGCTGACATGAAATGAGTAAAGGAACGATGTAGACAAAAAGACACTAAACAGTAAAAGCCAATGGAGGAGAAGAATTAATAAAAAAAAAAAAAAACAAACAAACAAAGATCAATGTGGGGCTTTTTTTTTTTTTTTTTTTTTAGTTTTTCTACATAAAATAAATCCTGATGTGTTTTCCTCATGTATCTGTGGCATTTTAACAAGTCAATATGGATTTAATTCTTGTGTTAAATTGTTTGTTCTCTCTCTCTCTCTCTCTCCCTCTCTCTCTCTCTCTCTCTCTCTCTCTCTGTGTGTGTGTGTGTGTGTGTGTGTGTGTGTGTGTGTGTGCGCAGGACCGGGACAGTGACAGCACGGCTCTGTGTCTGAAGAACAGATCAGCGTTTGAGCACCAACACCACCACCTGCTGCACTGCCTGGAGAAGACCACTGTGAGCCTCACCGCATTATTACTGCTACACACACACACACACACACACACACACACGCTTTCACTTTTTTTCATGTTCTACTTTTAATTTTTCATTTTCTTCCAATAAACTGCAGTTCCCATATCTGAGGTGACTTGACCCCCCCAGGCACCCTTACATCGAGAGATATTTTGGCTTGTGTTATTTGCTAATTTTCTGGATTTATTGCATTTTATTTTATTTCATTTCATTGCATTTCATTTTAATTAATTAATTAATTACTTCCAATTTTCTCAAAATTTTCCTCTATTTTTTTTTCTAATGTTCCTGGTAATTTATCACTAATTTCCTTTCCTTTTTATTTTCCTTGGCCTTTTAGTTATTTACTTATTTGTCCATGTTCAAGACTTCCATTAAGCTGCAGACTTCCCATTTGAAGTGTTTTTTTTTTTTTAGTGTTAATTTTCTGGCGATTTTCTTGTAAATTTTCTCCAAAATTTTACTAATGTTCCTGGTAATTTTTTTTTTTATTTTTTTTTTTTACTAATTTTCTAATCTGCTTTTGTCTTGTGCATTAAACCAAAATCCAGTGAATTTACTCATTTTAACTAGTCTCATACTAGTCTCATATTCAGTGTTAAAATGTTGTTTTTTTTTTTTGTTTTGTTTTGTTTTTAAAACAGCCAATTCTATCAACTGTAATAATTTGTTTTGCTTGGCTCAGTAATTTGTTTAATTTTTTAATTTTACGTTATTTGACCTTATTTGCTTTATTTACTTTACTTCCTTTTACTTTGTAACTTTTCTTTTTAACCCTATTATTTCATTCGTTGTTTTTATTTTCTGTTTTTCCTCTATTTGTGTATTTGTGCGTTTGTTCCTGTATCAGAGAGAGGGTTCTTTCCTGAACTGAAATATGATCATAAGTGGTGAAGGCTGTTGCTTTCTATTGTCTTTTCTCCTCGTCTCTCTAAAGCTCTATTTGTTTTACTGTGATAAACGGCGAGGTGTGCACACTGTCAGAAACAGGGGTACAGTACGAGTCCTTCTCTGTCCCTTAATCTCCATAAATATTCCCCCTCGGGCTAATTATTAGAGCTCAAGGTAAATAAGCCAAAAGGTACACATATAAATACATAACTGAGGTAAATATTAATTTTACTCTTGGATTTTCCTTATTTATTTAAAGTAGATTTTAGCTCGTAGGCTGTGGGTGGGCAGCCTTGACGTGAAATAAGTTTTATAAATCTGTGAGTCAGTCTGTTGTTTTCGGCGTTTTTCTGATCCTCTCCTCGGCTCCTGGCAGAATCACGAGTTCACCGACGAGCTGACCTACAGCGAGGTGTGCATGACCGAGTCGGTGGGCTTCAGGACGAGCCGCAGCACCTCCCTGTCCAGCCAGCAGGGGGCGCAGAACAACTCCACCGGCTGCTGCCCCCGCCGCGCCAAGAGGAGAGCCGCCATGCGCCTCGCCAACTCCACCGTGTCGGTCAGCCGGGGCAGCGTGCAGGAGCTGGACACCCTGCACGTCAAGACCACCACCGTCCCGCCGCAGACGTAAACACACACACACACACACACACACACACACACACTGAATGTCAAGAGCACCAACATCCCATCGCAAATGAAAGCACACACATAGCTAGATAGATAGATAGATAGATAGATAGATAGATAGATAGACTGATAGATAGATAGATAGATAGATAGGATTATAGTTTGTGTCATTGTGTCCATTTCTCTCTCTCTCCTGCAGTCGTTCCAGTCTGAATGCCCGGGCGGACGACCTGAAGCTGAACTGTGGAGAGCGAGATTTCACCGCCGCCATCATCAGCATCCCCACGCCGCCCGCCAACACGCCCGACGAGAGCCTCCCCCCGTCGCCCGCCATCCCCGGCATCCTGCGAAACACCCGGGCCACCGCCTACACCCACGACACCGTCAAAATCTCCTCCTTATAACCTCCGACCCTGCACCGCAACCCGCCCCCCCCCCGCCCGCCCCGCCCTGCTGCCCCGCCCCGCCCCCACACCCACCCTTTCCGTCAACTCTGAACTTTAGTTTCCCTCGTAACCTCGATCCTGAACCCGGGGCGCTGCTAGCAAAGAATCTGGGGAAAAGACAGGACCGATGGATACCTCAGTACCACTGGTTGCGTTCACTTCCTCCTGCCGTTTTGTGTTCTGGTGGGTTGAGGTGGAGCAGAAGGCCGGACAAACGGAAAACACAAAGCTGACGCGGAGCGGACGTCAGTATCGGATGCTGTAAAACTGAAGCCAGTGGCAGCTGGGAGATGAGGCAAAACTTAAGGCTGTGACTTTGGAAAACCCTGTTTGTTTAAAGACTTTCTGGGTATCCCACCGAATGACTACCCCTCCTCCCTTTCCCCGACACTTTCCATCCCAACAAACACTTGATCCCTGCACAGTTCTGACCTTTTGACCCCATCGCACAAACCCCCGGGCAGGGAGGGGTCGGTCTATCGGACGAAGAAGATGGAGAAGATACAACAGTATCAGGACAAAGATTTACAACAAATGATGGACGGTACCCTGTGATATTCAGCAGCCCGCAACCGACGTCCAAGGGGTTGGTTTCATTTGGGCCATTTTTTTTATTTGCGTCCCCGTGAAACATATCATTTTACAGAAGGGGAGCGAAATGGCTGCAGAGGAAAGTGTTCTAAGCCTCAATTCATTCTAGACCTCGTGGATTGACTGAGCAAGAAAGACGAGCTAATGTCTCAGTCTTACCAGACAAGCTGGGAGTGAATCTGAGGGCGTGAAGACTGGTTCAGACTGGTTCAGACTGGTTCAGACTGGTCAAACTAAATATACAGCAAAGACGACAGACTTAAAAGCCTAGACAGAGACGGACCTGAAGGCAACCAAGCACAGTCAGGCTTCATCGGAGCCTTCAAACGGCTTCAGGAGCCACTGATGCCTTCGTGTACCTCAGTTATTTGATTACTATGGATGCAGGGTTGTTCAAGGACACAGTGGACATTCAGCAGGCCAGTAATACCAGGCCAGATTAGCAGATAGGAACAGGCAGCTTGGAGAAAGATGTGTGCAGAGTTGTGTTTTGGCTTCATTTCAACCAGGCGCGCTCCTTCAGGGCTGTTTCTTCCTTACGATGGGATGGCAGCCTGGTTCCTCACAAGAATCCAGAATCCTTTGGATCTGAGTGAACCCCGTGTGGTTCAGTAAAACTCATTATTGGACATCCATTGTTTGAATCGCGAACGGGAGAGAGAACTCTTCTAAGAGGAAGAAATGTAGAGAATAATGTTGATTTTGGGTGGATGATTTTTCTGATGGTACGATTTCTGTGATCAAAGGCACTTGAAACTCCTGGGTTGTGGGTTCAGTTCTTGATATTTGACTGACAAACACCTGCAACTGTTTCATCAAAGGTTTGGTGTCAGTGTCCTCTGACAGGTTGCATGAACAAATGTGATTGACTATAAAACCATCCGTTCACAAAGAGAAAGGGATGAAGGATCTGCTGATGCCGACACTGAGAGGAACCGAACTGAACGGTGCTGAGCTCGGGTATCGTCCCACACCAAACAACTCCAATGAGCTGGACGCAACGTCACGGACCTGCACCAAGCTAAAGAGAAACTGTCCTGGTCTAAGCAGAGCCAGATTCAGATGTTTTTTAATCCATGTTAGAGTGGATCCAGGCCAGAACAGAACAAAACAGTTCAGACCAGGATAAAAATGGACTATGGAGAAAACAGGGTCAAAATGGGAAATGTGGTCTGGAGTGTTCTGGTCTGGTATCTCCTGGACAAATGTGATATCTGCTGTCTGGTCTGGTTTGGTATCCGCTGGTCTGGTATCGACTAGTCTGGTCTGGCTATAGCTCAGTGTATGTCAGTACAATAATGCCCAGAGGGGAATCGAAAGCTTTTTACTTTTCAAAATATGCAACCTTACAAACAAGCAGGAAAATAGCATCAACAAATGAGCAGAAATAATAATAATAATTATGTGTGTGTTTAAAACTACAGTAATTATTGCAGGGAACAAATGTAAAGCAACTAAGAAATTAATTTGTTATGTAATCTTTTCACAGCGAGAGAGCGAGAGAGAGAGAGAGAGCGCATAACAAGTATTCCGCAATAGATTTAAATGCAAAGGGAACAGCATCCCCAGTTAGCGCTGAAGCCACCGTGGTACCGACGGCGTGCACTCTGAAGAAGAAGAACGGCATTTTCGACACTTGCCGAAGCGCGTTATATAACAAAACACGTCTTGCGATATTTTTCATGATTAAAGATGCAGTAGTGGCAACAGACCTGATCAAATTTTATGTTAACATTTTAGCCGTTCAGCTGTCTGCCCCCATCTAAAGCGACTTCCAATCTGTGCAACAGCAGAATCAGCCTCAGCTCCCAGGCGACAGTGATTGTGTATGAATGGTTATTGATCCTTTACATTCAGGATGTAAAAGAACTCCTCCTGTTGCTATGACACCAGGACGAGTGATGGTACACCAGCCTGGTTTGAATGTGGAGCAAAGCAGGAGTGGGCATTTAACATGCAGGAGGTGTTTCTGTTAACATGTTATGGAAGGAATACACCATGTGTTTGGGAGGTTGTTCCATTGGTCAACTTTGCTGATTATGATCAAGATGATGATGATGATGATGATGATGATGACGATGATGATGATGACGATGATGATGATGACACTGACAACAGATCATCGGCTCCAATGCACCATGCCGGCGTTTTAGCATACCCTACGCTGATCACTAGCAGTGTGTTAGGTAGCGATTTGACAGCAGCAGAAAACCTGCACAGCGCTTCCCTCCAGGGGTTGAGACTGTCACCAACTCTGGCCACACCCACTCAGTAATGTCACAGCAGGTACTTTTCCATTCACACCTGATGAAAACCTGAATGGGTGTGGCCAGAAGTTCCTTTTGTGATTTTGTGTTGAGTTTCTCTTTAACGGTAGAAAATGAAAACTTGAAGCAGGTCTGACGCTAAACGGCTAACCACTAAGTTTCAGTGATGAGCAGCTGAGTCTGGCAGTGGGAGGTAAAAAAAAAGTTGTGAGTCGTAACAGCCACATCACCTGTAATGATTTAATGATATTCTATTGTGTAAATTTATCAATTTATAGACCACTAAAACTTTTTAGGAATAAAAATCACTGTTTTTTTTGGATAATGCTGGAGCCTAAAAGTGTTAGCATGGAGTCTGTTGTGACTCGACTAGCATTAGCATAGTGTTAGCAGTGAGCATATTACCTACAGTAGCAGGAAAGCAGTGGATTCTGGGGTTTCTTTCTGTTTTCCAGCAATGTTGGAAACAATGACCTTAGATAAACCCAAGATAGACCCAAGCCAACAGCTCTTCAAAACGCAAGAAAAAAAAAATGTTTTCAAGACAATTTAACTCTGCATACGCAACTTAGTTTTATTTCAAACTGAGTAATTCTCAAAATGCATCTCAGTTTGATTTTGAGCATCACGTGGTCTTACATATCTGCTCTCTGAGGGTTGGACGTGAATTTGAAAGGTGAGGTTGCACTAGCCGAACATTTGCTGACATTATATGCTAATTAGTTCAGTAGCATGAGCGTTTGCATTGGAGACACTGTTTTATGTAGGGCAGATGTTGCTAGCATCTACGATTCCTTGTTTTGTTTTGTTTTGTTTCTTGTCTTTTGCAGCGTCACGTCACTTCTCATCACTTTTATAGGCAAGTTGACCAACAGCAGGAAAACTCTCCCCAAAACTTTGTGTGTTCCGCTGAGATTCACATGTTCGCATTTACTACCATGCATTCCTTATGTTGCTATAATTATTTGAGCAATTTCTGGCACAAGAATTTCCTTCAGGATGAATTAAGTTCTGTGCGATTTTAATTAACTTTTGAAGACGTTTCCTTTTCAACATGTTTGGGACAACGTGCTGCTTCTCTCTCAACACAGCTGATGGCAATAAGCACCTGATTCGACTGTGATCCCCCCACGGAACGGACACTAGCAGTCGTTACACACACACAAACACGCACACACACAGACACACACACATACATAGGTTTGGGTTAACGGGTCCTTGCTGCTCCCTCTAGTGGATCAGAAGGTGTTAGCATCTGTTCCTGTCTTCAGTCTGTCTTAACCAATCAGATGGTAGCTTTAGCCACTCGAGTTAGCTTTCTTTACCATAGCTTTGGTTAGCTGTGTTAGCTTTGTTTTTGGCCAAACCGTCACTCACCCAACTTCCGGCCGATTTTTCAATCTCATTTTCAGCGGCTGTGGTTATAAGTTTGGTAATGTTCAGTTCCACCTATCTGAGAAGATAAATACAAAGTTTTTCTGAGATATACTGATGTTTGGGCTCATAAAACCTACCTGAGATGACCTCAGGTAGGAAGAAGCTGCCGGACTCCAGAGTTTCCACTTTGGGCGACGGCGGCGTCCAGAACTGGATCCGGCGTCCGGATGTGAAATTACATGACAGGCGTCGGTTTGAGGCAGCACTGTGGCTCGCTTGAGGTCGGGGAAGGTTTGTCGTGATAGTTAAGGTTAGTTAAAGGTTATAGTTAAGGTTAGCAAACTTAACTGTAACGTTCGCTAGCAAATGACAGCGTTTCTTGCTTGAGTCGCTCACTCGCTCCCTGAACCAGTCAAACGGGACCTGGAGCCAGATGGACCACGGCGTAGCATGTTGAAGAAGTCGCTCACAGGAGGAGGTGGTTGGATAAACGACACGGAGCTTCGCTGCAGAGACCCGGGACCCAGACCCGACTCGACCAAGAACCCTGTTTGTTTTTAGCCAGCTAATGTTAGCGAACGTTAGCTGGCTAGTGTTAAGTTTTCAACCTTAACCATCTGAACCTGAACCGTCAGGACAAACCCCTTCCTAAGTTCAAACACTTTAAACTTTTTAACTTTGAACTTTTTTTTAAACTTTAAACTTTTTAACTTTTTTTTTTCGTTTTTAACTTTTTAACTTTTTTAACTCTAAACCCTGACCATAACAAAGCCTAGCAAATGAAGCTAGGCTAATGAAAGCTAAGCTAACACAAGCAAACCGGCGTGGCTAAAGCTAACATCTGATTGGTTAAGACAGACTGATGACAGGAAGAGATGCTAAAAACCTCTGAGCCACTAGAGGGCGCAGCAGGGACCTGCTAATCCAAAGCTGGGTGGGGGCGGGGTTACCACTGATAACGTCCAATCAGAGGTGAGATACCGGTCCAATCAGGTTCGTTCTTTCCTGAGAGCGAACATCGCCAACGCCGCCGCTGACCCGCCGACCTCAGCGCTAACAATCTGGTGATCCGTTCCCTGACCAATCAGAGGCAAGCGTGAGTGCATAACAGACAGAGCGAGACAGACGTACATACTGTAACATATTTTGTATCATAAACTTTCACCTGCATCTTCCGATCAAATCCTCAACCAAAAAAAAAAAAAAAAAAAAAAGAAGACGAAGACGAAGAAGAAGAAGAAGAAAGTCAGATATCTGGCTGCGTTCCTCCGTGCATGAGCCTCGTACAGTAGAAGTAGCGCTACTGATCGTAGGAAATTATCAACCATATCAGAGAAAAAATAGGAAAAAAAAAAACAAAAAACAAACACACAACACAATTTAAAAAAAAAAAAAAAAAACCTCATCATCTGTTCTTTTGCATGACGACGTCTTATTCTTTCTCTCCTACCAGGTGTTGGTTTGTTTTGCTGACCCGTCCCGTCCCGTCCCGTCCGCCCCGTCCCGACCCCTAAATCATCATTTTCGAGACGAGTGTTTGCACCACCAAGTGTACATTAGGTTACCAAGAAAAAAAAAAAGATTATATAAATGAATTATGGATTTCAAAATTTAAAAAAAAAAAAAAAAAAAAAAAAGCAAATAAAAATCATTCAGGCATGTTCCTCGCCAGAATGCAAAGCGGACGTGTTTGTCTGTGTGTGTGTGTGTGTGTGAGTGTGTGCGTGTGTGAGAGAGTGTGTGGTGAGATGTTGGGCAGTCACAAATATGCATGGATACCGTTATAGGTATTTTATCTGTTTTCTCCGGCAGAGAGGAGGAGAGGGGCGCCCTCAGTCAGGTCACTGCTCCTGTGACATTTTTTAAAATTTTATTTTATTAATCAATCAATTATTTTTTTCTGTATTTAACAGTTCAGTCACATTCACTTCCTCTTGTAGCAGCCGGGGTTCAGCTCCCACATTTCTATTTATTTTAAACTAAATTTTTTGAGAAAAGGTATTATTATTATTATTATTATTATTATTATTATTATTAATGAAAAAAGAATGAGCCATTGTGATGTTATATAAAAATGCAGATATTATTATAATTATCATCATTATTATTAGTTGACAGTCTGGTCCAAATGTGGCCCACATCTCAAGCTACAGCATATTAAGTAAATAAATGACTGAAAAATTTAATATTTTTCATTTCTACATGTCACTTCTGTTTATTTTATGAAGCCAACGCCCCGGTTTCCACTTGAGGATGAGTCTGAGCTGCTCTAATGGAATCTAATTTAATCTGTGAGTCAGTTATAATGTGTTTGTGAACTCATTTCAGAACAGCAGCAGCAGCAAAAAAAAAAAAAAAAAAAGTTCTTCATGCTCAGTATCTGCAAAAGGGTTTGATTATTAGCACTGAGGTTATAATTTAGATTTAGATTATAATTTAGACCGTTGCCCACACTGTTTAGGATTCAGTTATCTGTATTTTTGTAAGTGATCAGGACTGAAATGTACTTAAAATCAGTGACAGAGGAGGGTATAAAAAATGAAAATTGTAATTATTATTTTGGAAATATTAACATTTTTTCTTTTCTTTTTTTTTTTTGGTTGTATTGTTGATGTTATTGTATTTATATTGACTTTCAAAATTGTACATACTGTAAAAGAAATTATTTTGTTTGAACTATTAAGAATCGAATCAAAAGAGATACTGTAATATTTTCTTTATTTTATTTTATTTTATTTAAAACTAGATTTCCTGTAAAGTTGAATCTGTCCAGGTTCATGGCGTCTGCAGAGAATTGTGGGTAAACCTGCACTGTTTATCGCGGCCTGGACGGGAGCTTAAGGTGTCCGGCGTCTTTGTTGTGTTCAAATTCAGTTTCTCAGTGAAGGAGCAGCGTCTCGTGTCAGGTGGTGTTTGTCCTGCTGGGGGTGGGGGGGGGGGGGGGGGGGGGGGGGGGGAATGCACCTGCTCCCCTCCTCACAATTAACTCAAAAAATAAATAAATGAATCAACGACCAAACACATTAATTTGAAAAACATCACAGAGCACATCGTTCTCGTCCTGAGACTGAAAAAACAGAAACAGGGATTTTGATGAGCAAACAGCACCTGACATGCAGCAGCAGCAGTGCAGGGCGACCTGCAGTTCAGCCTCCAGGCCAGAGGGGGAGCAGTGAGCAGACTGACAGAGATGAAGAGAGCAGAGGAGAGAATACAGCAGGAGGGCAGGAGGAGAGGAGAAAACAGCATTAAAGCACAGAGGTGTATATTCCATTCCACTAATAAAGACAACAGAAATCAGAGTGCCTCGTCTATGGTGTTCCTTGTTTTCTCCTCCAGGTGGCGCACCAGATCACCTCACTGGGATCAGGAGGCTCAACAACATGCTCATTTTCCCATCTTCCCCAGACTGAGACCAGATGTTGGACACCATTTTCTCCTCTGGACGTCCACTGGTTCAGGTCCTATGTGTTGCATTTCCTGTTAGCTTAGCATAAAGACTTGAAGTCTATGGGAGTCGTTAGCCTGGCTCCGTCACAGCTGTCTTATTCACAAGGTGGATCATGTGGGTTTGAAATACACAGTCTTCTCTGTAATGGGTATGAGTTAAAATGTAGTGAAGTACAAAACTCGAAAAGTGAAAAACACACAAAAAGCTACTTGATAACAGTAAAATGAGTAAAAGCAGTTAATTAGAGCCACCAGCTCCTCGTTAATTCAGTGCATTCAGAAAGTATTCAGGCCCCCTTCACTTTTTCACTTTTGTTATGTTGCAGTCTGATGCTACAATCTTTTAAATTCATTTTTTCTCTCAATCTACAACGAGTACTCTATCAAGACAAAGTGAAAACAGAATTTTTGAAATTGTTTTGTAAATTCATTGAAAAGAAAAAACTGAAATATGACATTGAAATCAGACCCTTTGCAACAATACTTGAAATTTAGCTCAGGTGCCTCCCATTTCTCTTGATGGTTGCTGAGATGTTCCTATACCTTGATTAGAGTCCACCTGTGGTCAATTAAATTGATTGGACATGATTTGGAAAGGCCCACAGCTCTCTGTAGAAGGCCTCACAGCTGACATGCATATCAGAGCAGAAACCATGAGGTCAGAGGAGCTGCCTGCAGAGCTCAGAGACAGGACTGCTGCAAGGCACAGGTCTGGGGAAGGCTACCAAAAAATTGTGCTGCACTGAAAGATCCCAAGAGCTCAGAGGCCTCCATGATTTTCAAATGGAAGAAGTTTGGCACAACCAGGACTCTTCCAAGAGCTGGGTGCCGGCCAAACTGAGCCATCATGGGCGAAGGGCCTTAGAAAGAAAGGTTACCAAGAACCTGATGGTCACTGTGACTGAGCTCCAGAGATCCTGCGTGGAGACGGGACAAAGCTCCAGAGGGACAACCATCACTGTAGCTTCCACTGATCTGGGCTTTATGGCAGAGCGGCTGGACAGAAGCCTCTACTCAGAGCAAAACTCATGGAAGGTGCTGAGTTTGCAGAAAAGCAGCTGAAGGACTGTGAGAAACAAGAATCTCTGGTCTGATGAAACCAAGATTGAACTGTTTGGCCTCAGTTCCAAATGTCTGGAGGAAACCAGCATCAGACTGGTGTTTTCCAGCAGCAGGGACTGGGAGACTGGTCAGGACTGAGGGGAAGCTGAATGGATCAAAGTCCTGAGATCTCCTCAGTGAAAAGCTGTTGCACAGCTCAGGACCTCAGACTGGGCCGAAGGTTCACCTTCCAGCATGACAGTGACCCTGAGCTCACAGCCAAGACATCACAGGAGAGGCTTAGGGACTCTGTGAAGGTCCTAGAGTGGCCCAGAGCCCTGACCTGAACCCTGTCCAACATCTCTGCAGAGACCTGAACATGGCCGCCCACCGACGCTCCCCATCCAACCTGACCGAGCCTGAGAGGATCTGCAAAGAACGGCAGGAAATCCCCCAGTCCAGGTTTGCAGAGCTTGTTGCATCATACCTAAAAAGACTCAAGGCTGTAATCGCTGCCAAAGGTGCTTCAACTAAGTACTGAGAAACGTTTCTGCAGTTTACATACAAACACACACACACATAACACACCATCAGTGCAAATATAAGGAGAAAGTTTTGTTTTGTTTTAATCTCAACATGTTTTGCTATAATTCTTCTCAAACAACAAGATCGCAGAAGAAGAAATTAAAAACATTTGTGCTAGAAAAAAAAAAAAAACAATTGGCAAAATCTCTCCTTCTTTGTTGGTTTGGCTAACAGACTTCTTTGTTCCTCAGCTCGTCTTCCTCTTTCTCCTCTCCTCGCTCTCCTCTTCCTCTCTGTCCAAACCAGATGTTCCCCAGCGGCTCCAGCTCTGATCTCAACTCTTTATTTATGTGAAAGTTTTCTCTCGTGTGGAAAAGTGGAAAAGCAGAGTTTCTAAGCTGAAATGTGTCATGAAACAACAACCTGTCTGCAGAGCGCTGAGCCGGGCTGTCTCTGTGGTTTGGTGTTTCAGGAGGAGAGAGAGCGGCTGCAGCTCAGAGGCCTGGCAGACGCTGCTGCTTCTCTGCAGCCTGATGAGCCGCGTTCTTCTCTGATCCGCCACTAGATGGCAGCATTGTGCCCAATCTATTCTGGTAAACCAGTGACATCTGCTTTTACTTTCCTCACTGAAGTGCATTTTACTGCTATTTACTGTATACTTTAATTTCAGTAAAGATATCAGTGGAGTGCTGTTACTCTGTGGTACTGCTGTTTTTTCTTCAGCAGATGATTTGAGAAGTTTTCCCACCACAGAAGATTTCCCAGCACAGTCACAACAGAGAGAAATATGTTTCATGGTATGATGTTTATTTGCAAAACAACAAAACAGGGGAAGTGTGATTAATATCAATACAATTGTGATCAATACAATTTCATTATAAAATATACAGACAGGAAAATAAAATTTGAGCAAACAAAAAATCCTGAAGTGTGACGAGATTCCTCTAGACACACCGACTTTACATGCTGATCAAAAGCTAAAAAAATGATATTCTACTTATGATTATATTGACATTACAGCACATGTGAAAGTTGCAGCTGATTTATTTGTACAGCACTTCATTAGAAGCCTGAGCCCACCTGGATCCAACTAATCAACCAATCACAGAGCAGAACGATCCAACACAAACACCAGGCAGCAAAATACAGAGCAATAATTTTTAAATGTCATCAGTAGAAAAATGAATCAAACTTTACAGTTTTGATGAATGCTGTTTCTCCTGCCACATCTTCACATTTACTGATCATACTGATCAATACCCAATCTGTGTTGGTGAACCAGTAACGTGTGTGTGTGTGTGTGTGTGTGTGTCCATCATGTACGTTCCTCTTTTTCCAGCAGGTCTATGTCTTCGCCAGGTGATGAATCACGGCGTCTTGGGTTGGAAAGGCTGTTTGGAGGTGAAACACAGTGAGTTGTAATCAGTGAGTTTCCTGTCAGGAGCTGCCAGCCCTGCAGACAGACCTGAGGACAGCTCTAATGCAGGACAGATGCAGGACAGATGCAGGACACACACATGCAGGACTTCATATCACTGCATGCAGGCCAGTTACAACAGATTGTACCAACAGTGTTAGAGGAAGCAGCTGTTAGTGCATCCTGTTACTTTTCCTTCTGGATGAAGCTCACATTCTGGATTTTGGGACATAAAAAATCACCATCAAAGTCAAACCACACTGTGTTTTGGTAAAGTAATCCATGTGTCATCACATGACATGTGACATCACATGTGAGTGAACAGGTGATCAGGAATGGAGGGATGCACTTACCCCAGACCGATCTGATTCGTTTGGAGGCTCCTGTACAAAAGAAATATATTTATTTCACAAAATAAGCATAACCAAAACTCAAATCTTATCTAAAAATGTGGGGTTTTATAATTTTTTATGGGTGAGAAACACAATTTTGTTTTGTATATATGCAAATGCATAAAAAATGACAATAAAGGCATCAATCAATCAATCAATCGATCAACCAATCAATCAGAGCCATACTTGCTCGGATGTTGCCCCAACGAGGACCGCGCCTGTTGATGGGGATCGCCGGCAGCCTGATGACAACACAGACAGATAGATAATACTTTTACTGTTTTTTTTTTTTTTTTGTGCATCAACAGCAGCTCCATTTGTAACAGCACACAACAAAAAAAAAAAAAAAAGAAAAGAAATTAAGACGAGAAACAACAACGAGCACATTTCCATAACACCTCAGTCACTGAGGATAATATGTAGTCCCATATCAGGGAGCTTCAGCAGTTTGATGGCAGCTGGACATCTTCACTGTTCAGAACATGGTCGGGGTTAGAGATGGTGTTGTTGGTCAGCCTCAGTGAGGTGTCATGGCTGATTCATGAAGTGTCTCAAGAGGTTGTCCTACACTCTTTGAACAGATGTTGCAATTTAGATTTTAAAATCATGGTCAAATTCTTGTGCCATGTGGCATTGTAGTACTGTAGAACACATAATGACACAAGTAATAAATAACGGTAACACTTTACAATAATAGTACAACAATTAAGGTTAGTTAATGCCACAATAAGCATTAAGTAACAGTTAACTAACCGTTAACTAATGTGTCTACGAATCATTTACTAATGCTGTTCATGCTAAGGTATTAATTTATATGTTATCTAAGGGTTATTGTAGATATTAACATTAGTAAATGCCATAATAATCCTTAAATAACAGTTAATTAACCATTAATTAACCTTTACGGCATTAACTAACGTTAAGTAACGTTAATTGTTGTACTGTTATTGTAAAGTCTTCTTATTACCAAGTTCGCCAAGTTCGGACTTGTGAACTTTGAAGTTGGGACTTGTTGAGGTCGACTTGGGAAAACAGACTTGGAGGACATACGGTCGTTCTGCAGTTGGAACAGCAGCAACTTGATGACTTCTCATCTCAACTGTCTGGGCAATATTTAACCAGATCTGCTGTAGTGTTTACAATAAAAAATAAAAATGATATAAACACTGCCCTGCCTCCTCCGTTTTCATAAATAAATTCCATTTAATTTAGTTAATTTAATTTAATTAATTACAGCCTACAGCTCAGAGAGCGTATGTTGATTTTATAATAATGACTACAACTCTGCCTCATTCTCATTTTCTTGAGATAATTTATCAGTTTTACAGTCATGAGTTCTCTCCTCAGGAGTTGCTGCCATCCCTGCTGGTTGGTGCCAAATGCATGCTGGGATACCTGGCTGCTCCAAGTCCACACAAGTCACCGACTGATGCCTCCTCGCTAAAAGGGGCGGAGCAAGAACACATCCGGGAATCTTTGAATTGGAACAGGACTGATGACGTTTCACAAGAACACAAGAACAGACAACAACGCAAATTGAGAAACGCTCTTTGTCTTGGTCAGTGTCAGCTGAGACAGGCTGGACAGTCTGGCCTCATCCACCAACACAAACAGCTCGTCATGAGCCTCAGACGGCCTTTGGTGCTGCCGCTGCTGATGGGAAAGTTGTGGGAATGGGAATGAGGTGTTAAGATCCAATGCTAGTTTGCCTTGGCTGCCCTAAAACAGTTTGTGAGCGTCATTAACATAACAGTCATTAACATAACAGTCATTAACATATCAGTGTCATTAACATAACAGTCATTAACATAACAGTCATTAACATATCAGTGTCATTAACATAACAGTCATTAACACAACAGTCATTAACATAGCAGTCATTAACATGACAGTGTCATTAACATAACATTGTCATTAACATAACAGTCCTTAACATAACAGTAACATAACAGTCATTAACATATCAGTGTCATTAACATAGCAGTCATTAACATAACAGTCATTAACATAGCAGTCATTAACATAACAGTCCTTAACATAACAGTAACATAACAGTCATTAACATAACAGTGTCATTAACATAACAGTGTCATTAACTCTCACCAGACTTAACATGCTCACATTCACTTTCATTAGCTGCAGAAACAGCCGTTCAGTTCACCGTTCATCAAAAATATGAGCATGTTCAGTGAACGCTGTTCTTTTAACGTGTTCATGTGCAACACTGCAGATATACATGCTGTAAATATTATGACAATATCCTTTGCATAATTCATGATGGACACCAGACACTCTAGATTCAGCTCCAGCTGCTCAGTACTTGTGAACATCAGCGTTCTCAGAATAAAATAAAACTAAATGTCATGATGTTGACTGATGAGGCTGACAAGATGTGTACACTGTCTCTTACCTCATGTCGTGCTGCTGGTTCAGCTGGACGTTGTCCACTGGTTTGTTGTAGAGCTGATGGTTGACTTTTCCCATCATCATCTTGTTGCTTGTGCTGTTCTTCTTCTTCTCCTTCTCCTTCTTTTCCTTCTTCTCTTTTTCCTCCTTGTTTTTCTTCTTTTTTTGTTTCTACTTCTTTTTCTTGTGGTTTAGCCAAAAGCAATAGTTTTGGATCTTTGCTTATTTCATCAACATAGTCAAAGCATTTCCCCGTTTTCTTATCCTCTTTGAGTTTGTTGGTCAGTGTCCTGTCTGTTGCTTTTTTCACACCGTCCTTCAGTTGATTTTCCCACTCTTCCAGAATCAGTTCATTAACTTCATGCTGTGTGTTAAAGCAACAACTACAGCATCCACACAGGGATTTGCAGCATCGACTACAGCAGTCCATCCGTTTACAGCATGATGACAGACAGGAGTAAAGCCCACCTCCAAAAACACCCAAAATGCAGATACCTAAGAGGACATATAGGCCCCGCTCCTGAAAAAGAAGCATTAAAGAACATGTTGCATTAACACAGTATTATTGTGCACTTCCAGCAACACACGTGAATCTACTTCATCAGTCCCACTGTTGAGTAAAGGGATGATAGATAGATAGATAGATAGATAGATAGATAGATAGATAGATAGATAGATTTTATTGTCCTTTTTCAGGATAATTGTTTTCATTTCCGTACAGCCACGAGGATTACACAGACAACATTACAGAGAGAACACCAACCAATACAATACCATACCAATACAATACCATAAGCGCATACCCGCCACCATACATATACATTTCGCCACAGTTACAGTCTTTTCATTTTCTTGTTCAGTTCAGTTATGGCATATAGGATGAAACTTTTGTTGAATTTTATTTTCTTCCAGGCCAACGACCTGTAGGGGAGAGTGGGGTAATTTGTGCCAAGGGGCAAGTAGTGCTACCCCTGTTATCTAGAAAACCATAGAAGAAGTTGGTCATGTGACCACATATTTTTGAAGAGGCATCCATTTCACTAACTCTGCAAAGAAGGGAGACGCATGGCTTGAGAGGTAAGCACATTTAAGTTCAAAAAACATTTTTTTGCCCTCCAAAGTAAAATTTCCATGATCAAGGTTTTTTGATTGCTGTGTTTGAGCAATTATAGAAAACTTTGAAAACAGTTCACACAGGTTTTAGTACTTTAGTAAGCTACACCATGAGTCTATACAGTTAGCATGATGTTAGCTCAAAACAGCTGGGGGATGCATTTTTTTCAAAATGGTGGGCTTGGGGTAATTTGTGCCAAAGGGCCTGGGGTAAATTGTACCAGTGGCACAACTTGTGATTATATACTATATATTACTTTATTGTATTTTATTGTTATTGTACATTGTCTTCTTACCTTTGATCACTAAAACTATTCAGATTCAGATGAAGATGATTTGCAGGTGCTCATTTTGGATTTTTTATTTTGTTCTGGGTATGTGTTCATGTGGCGCTAGGCCTTGTTATAGAAAAGTGGCCTGTGATCTTGTTAAAATAATAAATAAATGTTAAATAAATCATTTTGTATTGAATTTGTTTTGCTTTTATATAGCATTATCATTTGTGAGATTAAAATGATCTGTTTTACTTCAATTATTAATGGCACAATTTACCCCAGTGTATTCTCTCTAATGGCACAATTTACCCCGCACTGGGGGCAAGTTGTGCCACGAAACCACTTTTTTTTCGAAAGCTGTATTTCTCAAACAGTTTATAAAAGATCCAAAGTGATTGTTCCCAGGGATGTACAACATCTTAAACTATATGTGCATATTTTAGTTGGAGGCATTACTGTAATCCCCTCACTTTAAAGGCACTTTAAGTAAAAATTGGCACTATTTACCCCACTCTCCCCTATTGTCGGCCAGATGGAAGGGGTGTGAAATATGAATTAAGTGGGTGAATGGGATCAAGTCCTATGAAATGTGCTCTGCATGCAGAGGTACCACTATGACTTAAGAAAACAAGACAAACACTCACCAATGATGTGCCTTTGAGGTCAGTAATAATTTGTTGTTCCTTGGGTAAGAGGTTGCTCCTGTTCTTGGCTTTGCAGGCCAGTACTATCTGCTCTGGTGACTGATCGTTCTCACAGCACACAAACCAGTCTCCATCAATTAATACAGATGCCACCCATGTAAGACCTATAGAAGTTGCTTTGAAGATATTCTTAACTAAAACAAAATGAAACACGCCCGAATGATGTTGACATGTATATTTCAGCGCTCTGTAACATGCTCTGTCCGTCCACAGTATCACTAAAAATATTATAAAAAATGGCAGAGCCATGTAGACGACACACTGTCTCCTTCTTGGTTTACAAGTGCATGGTAAGTCCAGATGCAGCACAATATGGTAAGAAAAAATCAGAATGATGGAGACGTAGATGCTGGCTGTTCTAGAAATATGATCAGTAAATTTATTCAATGTAATCTTTAAGCTCTCCATGTTCAGCTCAAGTCCCCGTGTCTCTCCACTCCTGCAGCTTCACACTGAACATGTGCTGACAGGAAACCACACTCTTCCTGTTTTTGTATCACAGTTTGTTATGATTGCTTAGGCACGATTTTCAAAACTCTACACACAATTAGCACATCCACACACACAACATGCAGAACACGTCAAATCGTCAAAACCATATCATGTTACCATATGAAACACACACATTTCATAAGGCTTCATTCTGTCTGAATCAGTTACACACAGCTGTGTTTAACTTCAAACTTCAAGCATGACTGTTCACATCCTTTGCATAGTGAGTTTCAGCTCCTTCGTTCTGGCTGTCGCTTTGTGGTCCCTAAGGGTAGGCTAAAACGATACAGAAATAGTTTTGTACCCACAGCAATTGTAATGCTGAAGAGTAGGGCCACAATGTGAACAATTTTGATCATATTGAACTGTAGTAGGATCCATGGAGATGTCCAGGCACTTTTATATTCTGTGATGATGGCATTGTTTTTCTATTGTATGATTTGTCTGTTTTGATGTTTTGTGTGTCTGTGATGTTATATTGAGATTGCTGAGTTCCTGTCTGCACAACAAATTTACCTTCTGGTACTAATAAAGAAACCTTGACCTTGACCTTTTAGCAATTCTACCTCTCAGTGATTAGCCTGCTGTAAGTGAAGTACACAGAGAATGTGCAAATATACAGTCATATACAAAGATATATAATGCAGACTACTGAAAATATGATTTATTTCTTATTATACACTCAAAATTAGTCAACATGGCCAATCACAACAAAACATGTCCCAAGATTTATGCTACCACAGTACTGTAAATAACACTGTAAGCCCAGAAAATAGACAAAAATAAAATATTGTATTTTGTACTTTTGCACAACACTTCTAACATGTGTCATTTACATGGCCCTGACTCCACTGACTTCACTGTGGTAGTCAAAAGCAAAACATCTGCTCACAGCTAATAGAAATGACATGCATCACTGTGAAATCACTAGTGCACCTGCATCACTACCCTTTCCACCAATCACCATTCACCAATCAATCAGTATGCACCTACAAAAAAGGGGCCTATAAACTGTAAAACTGTATGTGAATTACAGTATTTCAGTTTTTGCCATCAATACAGTAAAATTCACTTCAAAGTCTCTCTGAGTTTGGATGCAATTCTTTACTGTAAGTTCCAGCAGCAACAGTAGAAACATATAATAAAGTTAAATAAAATAGAATAAAGGCTAAATATATATAATAAAGACTATAAAGACTAAAAACTAAAAATATGCAATAAGGGCTAACCTAAGAAAAAGAGATATGAGATGTGAAATATACAGATAGTAATGAATATGAAATATACAGATGGAATTGAAGCATATACATGATTGTATAGATAAGGAGAGTTAGCATGAAACCACGAAACCAAGAACCAAGTGGCAGAACCCGACGCCCGGTACTGGGATTCAGGAACTAACCAACTTGATTCAGCCTCTTAAGGAATCATCCCTTCCCCTCCAGTCTGAAAAACAGTGTGAATGTATATTAACCTAGGATGTAATATATAGATAATAAATAATAAATAAACAGTTAAGGTGCTGGGTAATGGATAATAAATAAACAGTTCAGGTGCTGGGTAATGGAGTGTTAAAACCAGAACTATACAGCAGACAGTTGCAAGTCTCTCTCTGACAGATGTGATTTGTTGTACAGTGTGATGCTTGTGGCAGGAATGATTTCCTGTATCTGTCCCTTCGACAGCGGAGCTGTAACAGTCTGTTGGAGAAGGAGCTCCGCTGTCTGTCCAGTGTGTGTGTGTGTGTGTGGTGTGTGTGTGTGTGTGTGTGTGTGTGTGTGTGTGGTGGAGAGGGTGATCTGGGTTATCCATGATGGATAACAGTTTGTTCAGGGTCCTCCTCTCCACCACAGCCTCCACAGTGTCCAGTTTGCAGCCAATCACGGAGCCAGCCCTCCTGATCAGTTTATTGAGTCTGTTGGTGTCGCTGGCTCCGATGCTGCTCCCCCAACAAACCACGGTGAAGAAGAGTACGCTGGCCACAACAGACTGATAGAACATCTCCAACATCTTGCTGCACACATTGAAGGATCTCAGCTTCCTCAGGAAGTAGAGTCTGCTCATCCCCTTCTTGTACACAGCTTCGGTGTTGGACTTCCAGTCCAGTCTGTTGTTGATGTTGACGCCCAGGTACTTGTAGTCCTCCACCTCCTCCACATCCTCTCCCAGAATACACAGTGGCTGTGAAGGCTTCCTCTTCTTCCTGAAGTTGATCACCAGCTCTCTGGTCTTGTTGACATTCAGCCTCAGGTGATTGCGTCCAGCCCACTCCACAAAGTTATCCACCACTGCTCTGTACTCCCCTTCCCTTCCCTCACTTATACACCCGACAACAGCCGAGTCATCAGAAAATTTCTGCAGGTGGCATGACTCGGAGTTGTACTGAAAGTCTGTGGTGTATAAGGTGAAAAGGAAAGGGGACAGCACAGTCCCCTGTGGAGCTCCTGTATCACTGACCACCGCGTCAGACAGAATACTGCCCAGACGGACAAACTGTGGCCTGCCTGTCTGGTAGTCAGTAATCCAGGAGACAATGGAGGTGTCGACACCCATCACCCGCAGCATCTCACCCAGCAGCAGTGGCTGGATGGTGTTAAAAGCACTGGAGAAATCAAAGAATGTGATTCTCACAGTGCTGCCACCACCATCCAGATGCATATGAGCTCGTTGCAGCAGGTAGATGACGGCGTCGTCAACTCCCAAATGGGGCTGGTAAGCAAACTGTAGAGGGTCTAGCAGCTCCTTCACCTGCGGCCTCAGGTGGGCCAAGACCAGCCTCTCCAGCACCTTCATCAGATGAGATGTGAGGGCAACTGGTCGGTAGTCATTGAGGTCCGATGGAGTCGACTTCTTTGGGACAGGAACCAGGCAGGACATCTTCCATCAGCAGCTGCCTGATGGTTGCCTTTGTCTCCCTTTACATCCTGTGATCTGCTTCATCCCAGTCCACACATCCCTCACGTTGTTCTGCTGGAGTTTGGCCTCCAGCTTCCTCCTGTAGCTGTCATTGCACCCCCTCAATTTCTCCCTGAGTTCGTGCTGCACTCTCCTCAGTTCCTCTCTGTCTCCAGACCTGAAAGCCCTCTTCTTCTTGTTGAGGAGTGCTTTCAGGTCGCTGGTGATCCATGGCTTGTTGTTGGGGTAGCAGCGTACAGTCCGGGTTGGCATGGTGGTGTGTTCACAGAACCTGATGTATTCTGTGATGCAGTCCATCATGTTGTTGATGTCCTCCCCGTGTGGCTCACAGAGTACATCCCAGTCCGTTATCTCAAAGCAGTCCTGCAGTGCCTCAGCAGCCTCCTGAGTCCACCTCCTCACCGTCCTGGTGTGAACAGGCTGCCTCCTAAAAAGGGGGACATACTTGGGGGTTAACAGGACCAGGTTGTGATCCGATCTGCCAAGGGGAGGAAGGGCTGTGGTGTTGTATGCATCACTGGTGTTTGCATACAGCAGATCCAAGGTTTTATTTTCTCTGGTGGGGCAGTCAACCTACTGGTGGAAAGTTGGCAGTAAGTTTGGCTCCAGCTCTGCACCCCCGGCGCCTCCTCCGCAGCTCCTCCGGGATGTCAGGCCTCGCTCTGGGCAGCAGCACAGGTTTACGCAGCGCAATCAGCTGGTGGTGAGTGTAAACAATGCACTCGCCGTCGCGTCTGTGACCCTCCACTGCCATAAGTGCAAAAGTGTCAAAAAAAACGGCCAGAAAGTTAAAAAGAGAGAAAAAGTCGTTGTCTCTAGTGATTAGACAATGACTGGTAGAAAAATGCAGGTGGCAGTACAGAAATTACAAAAGAAAAAATACAAAAACTAAGACACACACGGGAGCTGCTGCAACAGGCTGCCACCTCGTGCGGCGCCACTTATGTGTATGTGTGTGTGTGTGTGTGTGTGTGTGTATGACAACTTTATTGCAAACTGCAGGAGCGTCAGAGGGAAGGTATGAGGAGATCATGAAGACAGTCTCATAAACTGAAACTTAAATAAAACAAGTCAACACTTCAGTCTTCCTCAGGTGTGACAGCAGGTGGCTGACACGTCTTTATAGGGTCACATGATACACCCGGACTGGCTCTCAGGACTGTAGCAACATTAACAATATTAACAGAGTAAAAAAAATCTGAAAAATAACATTGCATTAAGGAGAAAAAAATATATAACAGTAACATGTAGAATAAAATATAAAATCTACATCTCAGAATACGTGTCATGATCCAACCGTTTTCAGAGGGTGTGTGTGGTGTTGTGGTCAGTGTTCCTCTTTTTCCTGCAGGCTTGATGGATCAGTATTATTTCAGTTCAATGTTATGCAATTCAATAATAATACTTAAAGAAATGAAACACTCAAGGAAAAAAAAATGTTTGAGAAAAGATAAAATAAAATAGGACTATAGATTTTTTAACTGTTGCACTGGCATCACTATCTGACAAAGGTTAAAAATCATTTCCATTATTCTTTGTTATACATCATTGGAAGCGTATTGTATTGTATTGTATTGTGTAAGTTCTACAGACCTTCATCACAAGCACATCTTAAAGGAATCCACACATCATGAGTCTACCTCCATCTAACTGATCAATAATCAATCAGTCCTGCACAGCCCGGCCCACCAGCCCAACACACAATAAAAACCTTTTCTGCACATACATAAAGAAAATTACTTATTCATTTTAAATGACATCAGTCAAGGAATAAATCACATTTCACAGTTTTGGTGCAAGCTGTTTCTTCTGCCACTAATTTGATAAAATCAAGAGCATCTGCTCTTACTTTTGTTACCTTAACAAATTTTACTGCTACGTGTTTTATACTTTAATGTCAGTAAAGATGTCAGTGCAGTGTTTTTACTCTGTGGCACTGCTGTTTTTCTTCAGCAGATGATTTGAGAAGTTTTCACACCACAGAAGATTTCCCAGCACAGTCACAACAGAGAGCAGTGACAACGAAAGAAACATGGAGGGACATAGAAATACAATTCCTTTCAGGTATGAAGTTTATTTGTACAACAACAGAAAAGGTGATCAGGAATGGACGGACGCACGTACCTGTAACTGAACTGACTCGCCTTCATTTGGTGGCTCCTGTACAAAATAAATATATTTATTTCAGAAAATAATCATAACCAAAACTCAAAACTTATATAAATAGTTTTAGCGGCCTCTTTGAGCCCATTGGTCCCTCAAAACTCCCTCAACATAAAAAAACAACAACAAAAAAAAAACATCTATACCTCGTATTCTGAACATAACACACTATCAGTGCAAATATAAGGAAAAAGTTTTGTTTTGGTTTGTTTTTTTAATCTCAACATGTTCTGCTATAATTCTCCTCAAACAACAAGATCACAGAAGAAGAAATCAAAGACATTTGTGCTAGAAAAAAAAAAAAAAGTCTCTCCTTCTTTGTTGGTTTGGCTTAAAGACTTCTTTGTCCACTAGCTCGTCTTCCTCTTCCTCTGCTCCTTGCTCTCCTCTTCCTCTCTGTCCAAACCAGATGTTTCCCAGTGGCTCCAGCTCTGATCTCAACTCTTTATTTATGTGAAAGTTTTCTCTCGTGTGGAAAAGTGGAAAAGCAGAGTTTCTAAGCTGAAATGTGTCATGAAACAACAACCTGTCTGCAGAGCGCTGCTCTGCTGCTTCTCTGCAGCCTGACGAGCCGCGTTCTTCTCTGATCCGCCACTAGATGGCAGCATTGTGACTAAGAGCTCCCTGTTTTCTTTCATTTGAAGTCCAGAACAACACATTTCTGTGACCTCAAGATGCAGTTAAGGCTGCAAAATATAATCTATATGTCAAAGTATTATCTAAAATGCCATATTTCCATAATTACTTTGTCTAATGAGGGGAACAGGCCACATAACAAGTGCTGTGCATCTATAATAGCCAAATTAGTGGCATTAATGCACAAGGCGTGAGTGTAAAAGTTAAGTACAAATATCATAAAGTTTACATCTCACAGCCATAATTTATTTATTCATATTTAAGCAGTATCACAGGCGAGGGAGTGACTCAGCACAGACAATAAAAACCTTTCTGCACATGCACAAAGAAAATTATTTATTCAGTTTAAATGACATCACAATTTCACAGTTTAGATGCATGCTGTTTCTCCTGCCACACAGCTGCTGATCGATACACACATTTACTGATCGATGCCCGATCTATTCTGGTAAACCAATGACATCTGCTTTTACTTTTCTCACTGAAGTGCATTTTACTGCTATTTACCGTATACTTTAATTTCAGTAAATGTGTCAATGGAGTGTTGTTACTCTGTGGAACTGCTGTTTTTTCTTCAGCAGATGATTTGAGAAGTTTTCCCACCACAGAAGATTTCTCAGCACTGTCACAACACAGAAATATGTTTCCTTTCATGGTATGAAGTTTATTTGCACGACAATAAAACATAGCAAGTGTCATTAAAACTGATCAATACAATTTCATTATAAACTATACAGACAAGAAAAATAAAATTTGAGCAAACAAAAAATCATGAGATGTGACAACAGATTCCTCTAGACAGGATCTAGAGCAGGGGTGTCAAACTGGTGCCATGGAGGGCCGAGAGGCTGCAGGTTTTCATTCCAACCGAAAACTCCTCCAGGTGATTTCACTGATCACCCCACCTCCAAGCAGAGAGGAGGGACTAATCAGTGAAATCACCTGGTGGAGTTGTTGGTTGGAATGAAAACCTGCAGCCTCTCGGCCCTCCATGGCACCAGTTTGACACCCCTGATCTAGAGGAATCTGGATCAAGAACCAGCAGAACCAGCAAAACCAGTTCCAGCAGAACACAGCAGCCTGACTCCCTCACAGCAAACAGGTAAAACTGTTCACTATGATTTTCTTATGATTTAAATGCCATCAGTAGAAAAATGAATCAAATTTAACAGTTTTTATGAATGCTGTTTCTCCTGCCACATCTTCACATTTACTGATCATACTGATCAATACCCAGTCTGTTTTGGTGAACCAGTAATGTGTGTGTGTGTGTGTGTGTGTGTGTGTGTGTGTGTGTGTGTGTGTGTGTGTGTGCGTGTGTGTGTGTGTGTGTGTGTGTGTTGTAGTTGTTGTTGTATAGTCTGTGATGTATCCATCACAGACGTTCCTCTATGAATCGTGTGCTGATTAATTACTGGGTTTTCTCTTCTTCATCTTTTTGGAAGTAATGGAACTGACTCGCCTTCACTTTGCGGCTCCTGTATAAAAGAAATATATTTAAATGTGCAGAAGATTTCATTTTCAGAAAATAATCATAACCAAAACTCAAACCTTATCGAAATAGTTTTAGCTTCCTCTGTGAGTCCTATGGTCCCTCAAAACTCCCTCAACATAAGAAGAAAAAAACATTCATACCTCTGGTAGATTAACAAAAATTCAGTGTGCATACAGTTAAAAAAATATAGCAGTGATAAAACTCGCTGACTGTCAGTACAGGAGCACTCATGAAGAGGCTCCATAACATTAAATTTACAGCAAACTGAAGCCTTTTGTTCCCAGATGGGGCCTTTCTAGGACACTTTCCAGTGTTTCTAGGAAGACTGGGTACTCCAAACTGCTATTCGGCACTTACACTGCCACAACAGTCAGAGATTTGCCCTCCGTTACCCAAAGGCGCAGGGAGGTGACCCTGTTGTCCACCGAGACAAACTCCAACATAACGGCACTCAATCAGGGGCTGACTGAGTGACCCACCACCCCACCCCCGAGAGGTGACAATCCATGTTCTAAAAGCCAGTTTCTGTACTATAGGTCCAGAACCCGGCCCATCCCATCTCCCCTGTGGCATTGCACCCAGCCCCTACTACTCCTCTCGCAGGTGGTGGGTCCACGAGAGGGCGGCCCCACGGGACCTGTTCAGGCTGAGCCCGGTGGGACCCCGTGGCTGGTCCGGCCATCAGGCGTTCACCTAGGCGTTCACCCAGGAAAGGACCCCAGTCTCTCTAATTCGGGTGAGGTGCCCCCGACACTTGTAAGACTCCTTATAGGGGTCTTCTGAACTGCTCTTTGTCTGGCCCCTCGCCTGAGACCTCTCTGCCATGGGAGTCACGAGCAGGAACACCATTCTCCTGACAGCACAACTCCCAGGTTCACAAGGGTATGCAAACCCCACCACCAAAATAAGGTTGCGGTTCCAGGAGGGGGGCTCCCGGGGCTGTGACCCCCAAACTGGTAGAGTGGCTGCAGCAGATCCCAGGAAAAACATCTGAGATCTCTGTCCAGAAGAGCGCAGTCCTCAGAACAGCTAAGATACTGCACAAAACCCTCAGGCTCACAAGCCTCTTCATGGTGGAAAACCTGCCTAACCCTAACTCTAACCCTAACCCTAACCTTGTCTTGGTCATTGTTACATATCCCGCTGAACACACAGCAGAGACAGGCTGGACAGTCTGGCCTCATCCACCAACACAAACAGCTCGTCATGAGCCTCAGACAGTTGGAACTTCCTTTGGCACTGCTGCTGCTGAAGGGAATGTTGTGGGAATGGGAATGAGGTGTTAAGATCCGATGCTAGTTTGCCTCAGCTCCCCAGTTTGTGAGCGTCCTTAACATAACAGTGCACAACACTGCAGATATACATGCTGTAAATATTATGATAATACCCTTTTTAAAATGCATTATGGACACCAGACATTATATTCAGCACCCGCTGCTCAGTGCTTATAAACATCAGCATTCTCAGAATAAATTACCATTAAATTAAATGTTGTGATGCTGCCTGCTGCGTGTTCCAACTGACATTCAGTGATTTACTAAATATTAATTAATATTAATACAACTAAATATCTGGTATGAGCAACGTTAACCTAATACAGAATACAAGTCATTATCAACACCATCTCTCATCAGCCACGAAAGAACAGCCACAGGCAGCCACACTGTGCCTCTGTGTGTCTGATAAACTGTCAGCGTCTCCTCCGTCTCCTCACCGCTGTCCTCTGCTCGGTCCACACCCTCAACTCTGTGAAACGTCTCAGCCCAAAAACTACAGAGCAGCAGCACTCAGCAGGACAGACATCCAAAAGTCAACAAGGAGCCAAGACATGTAGATTGGTTCTTACCCCTCTGTCTGCTGCTGGTCCCTCTGCTGGCTTTGACTCTGTCATCTCCATCTGGTCATTCAGCAAAACATAAATGTCTTTGACAGTTTCATCAACGATGGCAAAACACTTCTCCATTTTCCTGTTCTGTGATTTCCTATTCTGCGATTTCTTGTTCTTCAATTTCTCCTCCGATTTCTTCTCCACTTCTTCTTCCCAATCCTTAGGGAGTCTGCTGGTCAGCATCAAGCCTGTTGCTTTTATCACACGGTCCTTCAGTTGATTTTCACACTCTTCCAAAATCAGTTCCTCAATCTCATGCTGTGTGTGACAGCATTCACACGGATTTTTACAGCATTTCTTGGGGTTTTGACAGCATTCCTTCAGTTTTTGACAGCACTTACTGCATGATGAAAGACAGGAGTAAATTCCGCTACCAAAGGCCCCCAAACTGCAGATAACTAAGATGATAGATAAGCCCCACCACTGAAAAAGAAGCATTAAAGAACATGTTGCATTAACACAGTATTATTGTGCACTTCCAATAACAATAAATGAATCTACTTCATCAGTTGCACTTTTAGGAATAACACTTACACTATGATTACAGAAAACATGAGAAACACTCACCAGTGATTTTCCTTTGAGCTCAGTGATAATTTCTTGTTCCTCAGATGTGAGGTTGCTCTTGTTCTTGACTTTGCAGGCCAGTACTATCTGCTTTGGTGACTGATCATTCTCACAGCACACAAACCAGTCTCCATCAATTAATACAGAGACCACCCACAGAAGACCGATACAAACCGCCTTGAGTGTGTTCTTCAGTAAAACACAACAAAACTTGCACCGAAAGTTTTTACATGTATATCTCAGCGTGGTTTGACATGAAATGTCTGTCCAGAGTATCACGAAAAATATTATAAAAAATGGCACAACCATATAGACATTGCACTGATTCATTCCTGGTTTACAACTGCACGGTAAGTCCAGATGCAGCACAACATGGTAAGAAACAATCACAATGATGCTGACTGTTTTGGAAGCATGATCCATAAACCTATTAGATGCAACTCCTAAGCTCCCCATGTTGAGGTCCCTGTGTCTGCTCTCAGCTGCAGCTTCACACTCAACAGGCAATCAGAGAAAACACACTTTTTGTTTGGCAGTTGAGCTAGCTGCTGGGCTGTGCAATTACAGGCTCTGTCTTATCAGATTTTTGCATTAGAAACCACACCTTTCTTGTTTTTGCAGGAAAGCATCTGCATGCTGATATTGCACGATATGGAGCTTTAGCCAAAGTTCAGTCAAGAGGACTGTCTTTAATAACTCATACATAAGACCATAGCTGTATTTCTATTTTCTAATTTTCATACCATTTTGCCCCTTAAGCATGCTCATTCATAACTTTCTCTTGGTGTCAAAGAAATGCATTAATACAGGAATAAATTAGTTAAGGGAAATAAATTGGGGAAATGTATTGCGAAATCAATACAGAAATAATTAAATACTTTTAAAATTTAAGAATGCATGAATAAAATGGGGGACATAAATAGGAAAATAAATAAATAGGAACTTAATACAAAGGTAAATAAATACAGAGGCAAAATGGTATGGTAACAAGTGACATCACATGAGAGGCAGTGTTGTTGTACTGATTATCAGCACGGCTGTGATTCGTTCTCTGAACACCTCTTGTCCAATCAGACTGCAGCACCAGAACTAACTGTTGTAGTATTTATAATGATGATCATTAGTAAATAATGTACAAGACATTAGGTAATGATGAAGAAATCATGAACGAAACATTAATACACCGTTGTCATGAACCGGCTCAAAGTCCAGACAAAAACAGGGGAGACCACACAGATACTTACAGGTTTTAACAAAATAAATTTAATTTATGACAGTTAACCCTGTACAAAAAATATATATTTATATCTGGTGTATGCATGTGTGAACAAAAGCTGTAGTCAAGATGCCAATCAAAATCAGCCAAAGAGAATATGCCACAACCAAAACCAAATCCATCTTGTCAGCAGGGAGAGAGAGAGAACTGTTCCAGTCAGACTCTTATATAGCAGTGAGAAGCAATTAGTGGAAGTAGGTGCAGGTGTGGCTCATCTACCTGGGCCACCTCTGCCACTCCTAACTGCAGGCCTCCTACACAGGGAACAAAGACAACCCAGGCCCAGAACCCAGAGGGGGAGGGGTCATCACACCTTGTAAATGATTAGTTAATTATGACTTAGTATGAATAAATAATTAGTAAGTGTTTACCTAATGAATTGCTGATATATAGTTTGAATGAGGTCTGTTCCTTATCTGTTCTAAATGATGTGAAAATGTATTACTGAATCATTTATAAGACATTTACAGGTGTTTTTGTATCCTCTAACAATTCATCATGCGTCAGAACAACAAATACTACACAGTGGCTCACAGTGTTATGTCTGCTTTTATCTCATTCTACCTGTTTGTAACCGAAACGATTAACAAGGAAGTTTCTGCTGATTTAATCTGAGGAAAATGTTGCTGTGAACATTCCTCTGTGTGACTAATGGGCTAATCTTGGAATCAGGAAGTTGAGTTTTATTTTCGTTGTCGAATTCTGTTTAACCCAGTTTGGCAACCTTACAGTGAGAAACAAAAGCAACCAGGTAAAGACTGTACATATGGCCAGTTGTTAGAGGGCTACTGGGGAGGTGAACCAACACACAAAACACAGACTGGACTGACGCCAAAGTGATGGTTTATTTGAAGGCGAGGAGGATGGTTTATCTGATCTAGGTGAGGGTTAAACCAACCTAGGTAAGCAGAGGATCCAAGCTGCGGGGTGCTTATGTGAGCAGAGTCCAGGGGTGAGGAGGGCAGACAAGGAGCAGGAGACAGGGGTTGGAGTCAGAACGGGTAGGACTATGAAGGGGAGGAGACGCAGGAGCAGGTCGGAGAGTGTGGATGTAAATAATAATGGTGTTACAGTGAGGTCGATGGAGGAAGAAGACCTGAGAGGCCGGGTGGGGGTGTTGGTGTGGAGGAGTTCAGAGAGGGACAGAGGAGCAAGGAGTTCAGAGAGGGAATGAGGAGCGAGGAGTTCAGAAAGGGATGGAGGTGCGAGGTTATGGACGGCCTTAAAGGTGAGGAGCAGAATCCTGAAGTCAATGCGACGTTTGACCGGCAGCCAGCGAGGCTGTTGAAGGACAGGAGCGATGTCAGTAACGGAGGAGGTTCTGGCGAGGATGAGAGAGGCACAGTTCTGGACAGGTTGGGGTTTCCAGATGAGAAGGAGACTAAACAGAAGTGAGTGACAGTAATCGATGTGGGATGTGACCAGGGCACGAATAAGAATGCCAGTACTGTTAGGTGTGCGATTAATGTTACATAAATGGTAATATGTAGACCGAGTGACATTACTGATGTGAGCTTGGAATGATGATAGAGATAGGTAATGATAAAACTGTCATGTTTTGTCAGGGGGGATTTGGTGCCTATTAGGAGAACCTCGGTTTTATTGCTGTGGAGTTTGAGGAAGATGCAAGAGAACCAGGACTTGATTTTCTGTAGGCAGAGGAAGGTGGGGAGGAGGGAGAAGGCAGGTTTGGAGGACAGGTAGAGCTGGGTGTCATCTGCATAGCAATGGAATTGGATGTTAGGTTTACGGAAGATGTGGCTAGGATGAAGAAGACAGGTGATAATCAGAAGGGACCCCCAGACAGAAGTGGATTTCTATTCCACTTTTACCTCAGTAGTCAGCACTTGAACCCATTCTTGCCCTGTGTTGTCCACTGATTTATCCTGTATTGTATCTGTTTATACCTGTCCTGAAGGTAAATTTCCATAGTAGTTGTTGGTGTCTGTCAAAAGCCACATGACTTCTGGCAAAGAGCCACAAATGTCTGGCGAGCTGCTGTACTGTATTATATTAGATCTGCCCTTGACTGAGAGACTTCCACTAGTACTGATGTGGGTTTTTTTTCTCTTTGTTCTTTTTTTTCACATTTAGTTCTTTTTTGAATCTACAATTTCATCCTAAATTTTAAGTCTGATGATCCGCCTAGGCATGATGATATTTTCATTGTTTTGTTTTGTTTTTCAACTTTCACAGCTGTTGAATGCTCATTGTGTATTTAAACAACACACATATTATCAAAGTTTCAAAGGTGAATTTTATGATCTGAACATGACTGGTTCTTGTGACATACATGACTGAGTAAGTGTGTATGTTATATGCTCGCAGCCCAGTGCCAAAGTGTGAATATAGTGCTGTGAAAAAAGTCACTCACAATAGGTAGAACTAATGTTGTGTTTTCTGGGTATTTTTAGTAGTAGTGACATACACAGAGACTGCAGTAATACACCTGGAACATATAGCTGAATGGTGTAAATCACCACAGTTCTTATGTGTGCCTGGACACACAGGTACAAACTGTCTCTGCCATGCTACATACACCTGGCTGTAAAGAGGCACACTGGCTTTTCCACCACAGGTGCACATAACAGGGTTGGCTACTGACACCTGGGTGTGAATAGCATCTACCATTATAATATATGAATTACCCTAAAAATAACTACAATTCAGTGACTATCATAGCACAACTGTTGCTGGATTAGCTGGTCTGCTGTTATCTTAGCTAGCTGGAAAATGTTTATGGGCAGGCGAGGCAACATTACTTTAAGATTAGTCATCAAACCAACAAGCAAAACATCTAACTTTGAACTTGAACAACCTGGCAAAGAGAAAGGATCCACCCCTGTCAGAGGCACTGCCTCTTCTCTACGGAAGTCTTCTGTTTACATTCTCTTTGTACTGGAATGCTCACTTGTCATAACTCTCTGTCTCTCTCTCTCTCTCTCTCTCTCTCTGTGTGTGTGTGTGTGTGTGTGTGTGTGTGCGTGTGTGTGAGTGCATGTTACTGCTTGGGATGGATTTAAGGCTTTGAGACTGATTACCTTGCCAAGTCATTTTGTGCTTGACATGCAAAATGCATCACAAGGTGGTGTTTGTGAAACTGTGCTAGTCAACTCAAGTCAGTTTTTTCTTTATATACCCCAGTATCACAAATTACAAATTTGCCTCAACATCCTCTGTCCTTAGAGCCTCACATTGGATGAGGAACAACTCCCTAAAAAACCCTATAACAGGGAGAAAAATAGGAAGAATCCTCAGGAGAGCAATAGAGGATGGATTCCTCCCCAGGACGGACAGACGTGCAGTGGATGTTGAAAGCACAGAACAGAACACAAATTACACAGTACTAACACAGAAACAGGATAACAACATTATAATGTAATTATAGGTGTACCAGAAATGTGATGAGGAGGATGCCGAGTGGTGCCAGATGCACTGGTTTATTTTGTGTGATTTAACCATTTAATGAGGTTCCAGTGTAAGATGAGCACATACATTGTGCAAGAGTAGTGATTGTCACCTTACACTGATAGTTCCATATCTTACAGGTGTAAAAATAAATGTCTAGCACAAGTTTGAGCCTGAGTGAGCATCACTGTGAGTCCCGCAATATATTTTGGTGAGCCAGCCAGGAGGAGGATCCAACCAGTGATCCATTTCAAAGAGGCAAACCTGAATCAGCACCAGTGAGAAGGGGGGAATTATAGAGCCGAGTAGTGCTGACCATGGAGAAGCCAGAGCTCATCACCATCTATGAACATCTAAAATGTAGTGAGCCTTCAGGAGGGTCTGTGAGCCAAACTCATTGTGCACTAATCAGATTGGCTGAGAAGACATTAGAAGACACAGAGGATGATGATGACTCTGTGTTGTTTCAGCAGTATCTGCAGCATCTCCCGTCACTTGTCGATTCCCTGAAACAGATTGGAGAAATAGGACAACAACAGAAAATCTCCTCTGCAAGCCTCATTAACAAGATAGAATCTGGACAACGTAAAGTTAATTCTGAAATTCTTGAGGCAGTCATACATGCAGTGACATATGCTAAAAATCAAAAGAGGCTTTACCTTTCCCACATTAAAAAAAATCCTAGGGCTTCATCATCATTCATCATCAAATCTTCTATGTTGGTTTGTGAATATCTCTGTGGAGTGTCCAGAATTTCAGGCACATTAATAATGCAATAAATACCCACAAAAAACACTATTCAATGCTCCTATCTCAATCAGCACATACAATTATCTCCATATTGACTGTCCCGTCACATCTGATGTCAGATCAAAACAGAGAGAAGCACGTTTCCTTTCAGGTATGAAGTTTATTTGCACGACAGCAAAACAGAGGAAGTGTTAAAACTGATCAACACATTTTCATTATAAAATATACAGACAGGAAAATAAAATTTGAGTAAACAAAAAATCATGAGGTGTGACAACAGATGCCTCTAGACAGGATCTCCTGCTACACCGACTTTACATGCTGATCAAAAAAAAAAAAAAAAAAAAATCTACTTATTACTATACGATTTTAGTACATGTGAAAGTTGCAGCTGATTTATTTGTACAGCATTTCATCAGAAGCCTGAGCCCACCTGGATCCAACTAATCAACCAATCACAGAACAGATTGATCCAACACAAACACCAGGCAGCAAAATACAGAGCAAGAACCAGCAGAACCAGCAGAACCAGCAGAACCAGCAGAAGCAGCAGAACTAGCAGAACCAGCAGCCTGACTCCCTCACAGCAAACAGCTAAAACTGTGCTCAGTAAAGCTTTTCTGATCTGAACAAAGATAATTACAAGTACCACAATGATTTTCTTATGATTTAAATGTCATCAGTAGAAAAATGAATCAAACTTTACAGTTTTGATGAAGGCTGTTTCTCCTGCCACATCTTCACATTTACTGATCATACTGATCAATACCCAATCTGTGTTGGTGAACCCAGTGTTGGCGCTCTAGACAAAATTACGCCCTTGCGCCCTTCCATGCGCAATGTTCCTCTTCTTCCAGCAGGGCTTTGTCTTTTTCAGCGGGTAACACATGCCATCTTGGGTTGGAAAGGCTGTTTGGAGGTGAAACACAGTGAGTTGTAATCAGTCAGTTTCCTGTCAGGAGCTGCCAGCCCTGCAGACAGACCTGAGGACAGCTCTAAAGGACAAATACATGCAGGACTTCATATCACTGCATGCCTGTAACAACAGATTGTACCAACAGTGTTAGAGGAAGCAGCTGTTAGTGCATCCTGTTACTTTTCCTTCTGGATGAAGCTCACATTCTGGAAATTGGTACATAAAAAAATTCAACATCAAAGTCAGACAAAAAAAAAAGTAAAAGTAAGTAAAGTAATCCATGTCTAATCACATGACCTGTGTGTAGTTTTATTGAACTGGTGATCAGGAATGGATGGACGTGCCTTTAGGCCAAGCAAAAAAAAACTTTGGGTTCCGGTTCCTTGTCATTTAAGGGCATGAGTAGGTAGGGAATTTATTTTATTTTATTTTTTATTTTATTTAGCATTTTAAGGATGGGTAGGGGGGATTTATTTTATTTTATTTATTCATGGGAAGGATGGGTAGGTAGGGATTTTATTTTATTTTATTCTTTTTTTTTATTTTCGGAAGCGATGTATGGGTTGCATTTTAAATATAATTATTTCAATATTTGCATAAGTTACCACCTTTTTAACAGACGGAGCAGCGTTATTACTAGCAGAGGGAGGTGTCTCTGGCTCGCATTGCAGCACTAGGTACCTGAAGTAGTGCTGGGTATCGATTCAAATTTCAAGAATCGATTCGATTCCGATTCACAAGATTCAGAATTGATTATCACAATTCAATCTGATTCGATTCGATCCGATATTGATTTGGTTAGTTTTATTAAAAAGCACTTTGAGCTGTTACTGAATTACATGCCTGTCTAGTTATGCAACACATTAATACTTGTATTATATTGTGTCATTTGACAACAAATTAATATAGGTATTGATAATTAAAATGGCTGTAAGACTGGTAAAAATGGCTAGGACCACCTTTTGTAGCCCAGAGGAGATACAGTATGTTGCTCAAACACTTGGTATGTAGTGTTAGTGTATGTTGATGAGTTGTAGAACATAATAAATGATCTTGCAGGAGTAGATGTTTACCAGTAAGCGTGACTCAAATAATTTAACAATATTTTAAATTATTATTTGTTTTAAAAATGTAAATTACTTATCAAACAGACCTAACTATTCAACTACCAGTGAAAGAGCAATAGTATGCATGTGATAACACAGATAAGTCAAAAAAAAAAAAAAATAGCCAAAGTGATACCTCTTCTCTGAATAGACAAGCTAAGCCAGTGTGCCGCTGTTAGTCAGTGAAAATAGATGGAAGTGGGATCTCTTCGCTTTGTTTGTCAGTGCGCTGCTGTAGCTGGAAAGTTTCTCTGCCTTTTGGACTCATACGGTGCCGGTGCAGTTGTTGTACGTTCATATTCCACACAAATGGGAATTTAAATGAAGATCGATTCAAACTCGGAGGATCGATCTTTTCAACACAGATCTATCCTGAAGTCAAATACACTCATCACGCCCACCACCATAGAGCCAGGCTCCGCGGTGGGGGCTTGCACTTGCACTTGCAAATCTGCAACGGCACTGTTTCACCTCTTTCACTACATCTGCAAAGGTTTTCTCTTGTAGTCGGATTATTTTCGCTGGTTTTTGCGAGGACAAATCACACACACCATGCGGAGGTCCGTTCTTTCCAGCCAGTGCTGTCGGTGGCGCCTGATTCCATGAAGTTATTTTCTGAAGTTACGCGAGAACATCACAAATAAGGCGAGTGCAACATACATCAAAATAAAAGCCCTACTTAACTTTTGACCAATGCAAACAAGGTCACACTCGGTCGCATGGTGCCTTTATTTTATTTTTTTATTTTATTTTTACACAGAGGCCAATAAAATAATCTGACTCGGGGGTTAAATGGGACAGTCGGTCGGGAACCGGAACCCAAAGTTTTTTTTTTGTCTGGCCTTATCACATCTTGGCTGGATTATTGTAACACACTTTATTTTGGAGTCAGTCAGTCCTCTCTCGCACGTCTCCAATTAGTCCAGAATGCTGCTGCTAGTCTGCGAACAGGAGCACAAAAGAGGGAGCACATAACTCCTATCCTGGCCTCCCTCAAACTGGCTCCCTGTGCATTTTAGAGTTCATTTTAAGATTCTTTTGTTTAATTTTTAAATTTTTAAATGGCCTCACCCTGCCCTACCTCTCTGAGTTACTTAAGCCTTACGCTCCTGCCCGGTGCCTCAGGTCAGCTGAGCAGCTGCTCCTGGAGGTACCGAGGTCAAAGCGAACGCTCAGAGGGGATCAAGCTTTTTCTGTTGCTGCCTCCAAACTCTGGAACGACTTACCTGTGCACCTTAGACAAGCCTCTTCACTGTCCTTTTTTAAAACCACTCTTAAAACCCATTTTTACTCATTGGCTTTTAACCCAGCATGAGACACAGATGAGCATCGCTCTGTTTTATTTGTTTTATTGTTTATATCCTTTTTACTGTTTAATTGCTCTTACTGTTTTGTTGTTTTATGATAATTTATGTACATTGAGATGTTACTCTGTTTTAATTTGTTTGTTTTTATTCTTTCTACTGTTTTTACTGTTTTGTTGTTTTATTATCATTTATGTACAGCACTTTGTTTCAGCTGTGGTTGTTTTTAAAGTGCTATATAAATAAAGTTGAGTTGAGTTGAGTTGATGATGTACTTACCAGTAACGGAACTGACTCGTTGTCATTTGGCGGCTCCTGTACAAAGGAAATATATTTATTTCAGAAAATAAGCACTGCAAAATATTTCGCTGTGAATTCACAGTATATTGTTGGATAAGTTTTGCATGGCTTTCACAGTAAAGATTACAGCAATATACTGTGAAATATACTCAGCATTTTACTGTAATTTCACATCTGTGATATTACAATGCATTGCTGTAAAAGCACAACTGTGTACTGTAACTTCACAGTTTCAATGACAAAGCAATTACTGTGATATTACAGTACATTACTGGGGAATTACAACCTTTTGCTGTACATCATTACAACAAGGCCCTGTACTTTTACAGTGTGTACTGTGAAAGTAATGCACAAGTTGACAGTAATACTGTGAATTTACTATGTAAACTGTGGAAATCATGCAAAAATTGGCCAGTAATTTACTGTGAAAGTAATGCAGATGAAGTTTCCATTTACTGTGAATTTACAATCACTGTACAGTTAACACACCAACACACAACTCTGAGGTAAAGTCAATGTTAGCCCAATGGCATATTTATTTACAAATAAAGGGTTATTCAACATAAATGCCAAGAAATTCAAGAAATTCAACTTCCTAGTCCTAGTCAAACTTTTCAAAGCATCTTAAAATGCAGAGAAACTGCAGAAACTTGCCATTCAACTACCCAGCTGTGTCACAGTAACAGTAAGAGGATGGGAGTGAGGCCTACATGGCAAGGTAAGAGAGGAAGGGAGAGAGCGATGAAGGGATGTCGTGAAGGGATCAGGCGCTCCTCTCAGTCTCAAACATTCTATAATCCACACGCAACAGCATTGTACAAAAATCTTGTAGTGCAAAGTTGTCTTCAAAAAAAAAAAAAGTACAAAAAGAACTACTCTTAAACTAAAAAAAAAAAAAAAAAAAAAACTTATGATGCCCACTCAAAGTGAATGAGTTTCCTCAAAAGGTGCTCATATGAGGGTTCATTGTTGTTCGCTTCCTGGTCTTTGAGCCTCTCTCAGGATTGATGCCCAAGAAGAACCTGTTAATAAGCAAAGATAGTTTCAGTTTTAAACAGACTTATGTATTGCAGGCAGCATTTATCAAGTTGAGTCATCATCCTTCATAATCTTATCATATGCACACTCAACAGTTCAGTAAAAGCATAATGTACAGTATTTAGGTGTTCAAATTTAAATAATAACATCGGCTGTGATAAATAGCAAACGCTAACGTTAGCTAGCTAGCGTTAACTAGCCTATAGGGGATGGGGGCATGACGTCACGGCTGGAGCGCCGCAGGGGCTGATGGGAGAAATCGCCATATTGTGAGGCCACTTGTTGTTCGTTGTTGCGCGCCGAGATGAGAATATTACAGGGGGAAACTGCTTGAATAGTAGCCTATTAATTTATTTCATTTAGGTGCAATTCTCCCGCGCGGGGGAGAAGCGCACTTGGCAGCAGCTTAAGATGAAATATAATAGGCCTAACATTGTTCAAGCATCTATGCACGGTCTTACAACCATCTCCCGACGAATATTTAATTCTCTGCACCTTCATCCACGGGATCGTTATCAAGGACATGCCATGTTCGTGAAAAAAGTCGCCACCTAACTAGGTTACTAATTGACTTATAAAAGCCTACTGACTGTTTTTTTTTTTTTTAATAACAGACGGCAGAACTAATATGCCACACCAAAACTCGCCTGCTGACTGAATGAATGAGGAAGTTAAATACGGTGTGTGGCTGAAAGAGGGCGGACACAGAGAGAAACTCGAGGTTTCATGAGAAAAACCAGGTCCCGACCAGGTTAGTTTGATGGAGTCTGTTACTGCGGTAACTGACCGAGAGCTTAAGTTAGCCTACCTCCCTTTGTGAAACGGAAAACTCAGTTTCCCTCATTTCAGGGTTAACAGAATCAGAGTTTTCACTAAACCTGCTTTGTGAAACGGACCCCAGGGCTGTATGCCGTCACCTTCATCTTTACACAGGATCGTAAGCTGTCATCTGTGAGGCGTGTGCGATGTTTGCTTTTAAGAGCGACAAAAAATTTTTAACACATTTTATTTAGATGTTACAAGATCACCATAATCTTCAAATTTAGAATTACTTTTTTTTTTTAAAACGAACGAACTAAAATAAAATACATTTTAATTAAATACTCATCAAATATTTTCAAAAGCCACAGGGAGCTGCATCAGAGGGATGACAGAGCCGCATGCGGCTCCGGAGCCGCGGGTTGCCGACCCCTGGTATATGCACTGACGCCACAGACTAAGTACACAAAAAATCAGGAAACGTCAAAAGTCGTTTAATCGACTTTTTAAAATCACTTTCGACAAGTTTTCAAGAAGTTATTGTGTCCTGTTTGCTGTGTTTTTCTCTCGCTCAATATGGCCACACAAAATGGCGGCGCACCATTGTTTACGTCCCAGAATGCATTGCGCAGTGACGTCGGTTGCCAAGCCCTATATCAGACCACACGGGCAAATGCTACAGCTAGCTAACGTTAGCTAGTTAGCTAATAGTCCTAATATCATTTAAAATACCATGGGTGTACTGCAAACAGACGTTATGCTGCAGCTCACCTTCTCCATTCAGCCCAGAAGAGAAGAGGGAAATGGCCTCTTCAGGTTGAGTTTGGTTATGTCATGTGACTTACCAGGGACTATTTGAATACAGACTTTCACTGTAATAATACTGTTGAATGCTGTGAAATCCTTGCATTTTTTTTTTTTTACTGTGTTGCTGTGATATTACAGACCTTGTTGTGATATAACGGGGGTGTTTTGATTTGCAGGATTTTACTGTAAAATAACAGTTAATGCTGTAAAATCCAAGGATACTGTAGTTTTTACAGGTATTCATTGGGATATTACAGGGGAACTTAATTACATCAAGTTACTGTAAAATAATACTGTTAATTATTGTGAAATGCTGGTAATTTATTACAGTGAACATAACCAAAACATTATCTAAAATAGACTTTATTGTCCCAGAGGGAAATTTGGCTTCACAGTCACAAGAACACAAAAGAAGAGCACATAACAACATCGGTGTTTGTGATGACAGTTGATGATGATGCTGTACCTACTTTGACAGTCTGGGGTCTATTGCTAAGAAAATTGTGAATCCAGTGGATGAGAGGTGAAGGGATACTGAGGTTAAGGGGTTTCTTGATCATCTGGTGGCGTTGGATGGTGTTAAAGGACTAACTAAACTAAAATCAACAAAAAGAATTGTAGCAAAGTTGTGCGTGGATGAATCTAGATGTTGAATGAGGGAATGGAGGAGGCATGCCACAGCACCCTCTGTCCCCCACTTGGCCCTGTAGACAAACTGATAGGGGTCCAGCTGAGGTCTGACAGCTGGTAGGATGGTGTTCAGAATCAGTTTTTCCAAGCATTTCATGATTATTGACGTCAGCGCACCGATAGTGATTGGGTTCTGAGGGGTGGGGCTTCTTGGGTACAGGAATGATGGTGGATGGTTTTCCAGAGGGTGGGTACTGAGGCTGTCCTGTAGGATTCCCAGAAGATGGAGTGAAGGATAGGGGAGAGCTCCATGGCACACAGCTTGAGCACCTTCGCTGGGATGCCATCCGGTCCAGGTACCTTGCCAGGTTTGCACCTGGCCAGCTGCTGTTGAACGTCCTCCTGTGTGAAGGGAGGCTGCATGGGCTCTTGAAAGGGGAGGGCTCTCAACAGTTCCTCACAGTCAGCAGAATGGTTATGGATGTCAAACCGTTTGTAGAAAGTGTTCAGAGTGTTTGCAAAGGTGGTAGGGTCTGGCGTGGTGCAACTCTTTTGCCTAGTTTCACAACCCGTCAGAACTTTTACTTTATGGAAGGCTTGTTTTGTGTTCATGTTTCTAAATTCATTCTCTAAGCTGTCTTTGTATCTGAGTTTGGCTCTATGAATATCATTTCTATACTGGCCGGCATCAGGTGGGCCGGCCGCGGCACCGGTTGGTACCAGTCAGGTCTGCCAGATCTGACAGGTGAGATGGCCTATGTTGCCGCCTAGGGCGGCAACATAGGCAGAACCGCCACTGCCTCCGCCTCCTCTCCTCTCCTCTCCTCTCCTCCACAGTCAGAAACACAGGCGAGTCGCGACACCCCCTCCTCAACATGCTGCCTGTTTACAACAGACTCAGACTGTTGGGGCGGGTGTTAATCAAAACAAACCAATCACGTCTTGATCTCTTCACAGGTTGCTGGCCTCTGATTGGCCTGGCTTGTCTCTCTGACTTAAAAAAAAAAAAAAAAAAAAAAAAAGGTCAGACTGGTGAAGCGGACCGGCCTGACAGCTGATTGGCCTGGCCGGCGACCTGTCTAAAAAAAAAAAAAAAAAAAAAAAAAAAAAAAAAAGACAGGCAGGCCACCAGGCCAGTGACAGGCCGGTGCTTTGGGAAATCTCCCGGTTCTACCGATGTACAGTCCGGGCCTGGTCTCCCATAAAGAACACCAGCACTTCGGGATACTTAGCCATCAGAGAGTTAGCCATATTGGCTACTTGCTTGCTCTCATGTTAGCTTTGGGATGAATGTAAACACACCCAATGACAACAGTGGGGAATTCCAGTGGGAGGTAAAACGGGCGAAGTGACAGGGTAAGCATTTCTATGCTGGGTGTACATACCCTATGATGGAGTTTGATGTTGTTACACCATCTGTTGTTGATAAAAATGCAGACCCTTCCACCACTGTTCTTATCCGACTGGATCGTCCGAACTGCCCCCGTCTTCCTCTTTTCCTTAGACAGGTGGTAGGAGAACTGCTGGTCTCATATTGCAGAGGATAGAAGACCATAGCTGGAGCAGATCATCCCGGCTATAGCTGAGTGTTCTGTAGCCACTAGCCTCCCGCGCTAGTGCTGAGGTAGCCTCTGGTGCTGTTTACAAATATAATCCAGATGGTTTTATAAGGATCTGGCATCACTGATGTTTAGCCTGACAGTGGAGACTCTCAAAAACTGACAGAAAAACTAACAAAACAACAAAAGAGATGAGACAGGACACTGGCGGACAAACAGACTGTGCTGTTGCAGCAGAGCATGCGCTGTAGACCGAGAGAGAGCCGGATTGGCGTATTGGTGGTATGTCTGTTGTTATTCTCAGCCTTTTAGGATGATGATGAGATCAGGGTTAGGGTGGTGGGGCTCGAGCTGCGGTGGCCAGTCCATGTGTGAAATCAATATTTCACAGTTTGAGCCTAATGAATCCTGTCATTGTTATCTTGGAATATGTCTGTGCCATCAGGGAAGAACACATCCCTTGATGTTAAAACCTGCTCATTTATATATTCAGGTAGTCAGCTGACCTCGTTTTTGGGCACGTCATGTTGCTGAGGCTCGACCTGACCACATGAAGCAGCCCCAGACCATCACACTGCCCCCTACAGGCTGCTACGGTCGGCACCAGGCCTGAAGGAAGCATCACTTCATCTGCCTCTTGTCACCATGATGCTCCATCAGTCTGGAACAGGGTCACTCTGGACTCATCAGACCACATGACTGTTTCCCATCGCTCCAGAATCAATCACTCACCTCTCTGATGTGGGGTATTCTTTAGGCTCCACAGCTGTTTAGTCCCACTCCCTTGACTTCTCTTTGTATTGTGTGTGGAAATGCTGTTAACTTTCACTATTAAACTCAGCCGTGAGTTCTACGTAAGTGTAAGTGTATACACTTACAATATATTGTAAGTGGATACACACACACACACACAGCTTTGCAGGCCAGTACTATCTGCTCTGGTGACTGATCATTCTTGCAGCACACAAACCAGTCTCCATCAATGTACACAGATGCTACCCATGTAAGACCCATACAAACTGCTTTGACTGTGTTCTTAACTAAAACAAAATGAAACACGGCCAAACGTTGTCTACATGTATATCTCAGCGCTTTGAAACATGCTTTATGCGTCCAGAATATCAGTAAAAATAATGGCACAGCCATGTCACACTGACTCTTTCCTGGTTTAAAAGTGCATGGTGAGTCCAGATGCAGCACAACATGATAAGAAAAAATCTGAATGATGGAGATATAGATGGCTGTTTTAGAAATATGATCAATAATATGATATGAAATATGATCAGTACACTTATTAAGTGCAGTTTTTAAAGGCCCAATGGCCTGAAACATGCAATTTTAGTTGTTTTTGCGTGATAGGTCTTGGGGCCACATAAATACTGTCCCATGCATTACACCTGTGATAAATGGACAAGTGCACACAGCCCGTTTTTTCAAACTGTCCGTGTAAAACGAGCGGATTGTACTTCCTTGAAGTTGTGATGTCAGTGTCTGTCCTGACGTCAGTGACTCTGCCCACAGTGCCTGCATCCCCAGGCAATCAGCTACCAAGCTAGCGAACTTAGCCAGTACCTCTCCGCTCCCAGCGCAACAAGTTCACAACATATTTACAACATATTTAACAAACATAACTTACCATTCTGAAACATCTTGTAAAAAATGGATTTGAGGTGGTTCGGTTTCTCCTGCTGTCTGTGGTTCGGGATCATATGGTTTTATAACATCACGCTCAGGGTCCCGATTTCACGGATCCCGCAGGGTTTTAGTCAAAATTTGCTAGTCTGTTGGGCTCATTTCAGTGCCGACTGTTTTATCAACCCGACACAGTACAAGCCCGGCTTCATCTGTGGTTTAGGATCGGAGTCAGGCTCAGATACGTACGGTCGTATAACAGCACGCTTGGCGGTAGCCATGACAATCACACATAAGTTGAACATATGTTTCAGTTACTTGCTTGTGATTGGCCCGACCATTTGTCACTCAGAAAACAGTCAGCCAATCAGTGGAAAGGGGGTGAATCTCTCTTCTGATTGGCTGAACGAACCCTGCTGCCAGAGCTCCAGAAGAAAGGCAAGAGAGAGGAGCTGTGAAACTATATTTAGCAGACCACAGGTACTCAAAACCACAAATACATCATGCTAGGGAGATCAGCAGTTAAAATAAAACCCTGGAAAAGTGGACAGCATGGGGCCTTTAAAAGGAATTTCATACAGGTGTGCATACGGACGATTTTATGAATCAGAATTTTTTTTTTTTTTTTTTTTTGCATGTGTACTTTTCCGGTTTTGTGCAAACAGAACTATTTTAGTATGGTAGTAGAGTCAAATGACGTCAATCACCCCATTTTATTGGAACACACACACAGCGCTTGAACGGCCTTTGTGTCAACAAAGAAAGTTGACAACAATCATCATGGTACCAGCTATCTCTGATTGTGAGTTTTGGTTTGTCGACCCAGCTCACACAAAGACGGGGTATGTTGAACCTAGTACAGCCCTCTGACATGAACAACCCTGTACAGAACATGAATCATTATCAGTGTCTCCTCACCGCTGTCCTCTGCTCGGTCCACACCCTCAACTCTGTGAAACGTCTCAGCCCAAAAACTACAGAGCAGCAGCTCTCAGCAGGACAAAGAGCCACAAACATCCAAAAGTCAACAAGGAGCCAAGACATGCAGATCGGTTCTTACCCCGCTGTCTGCTGCTGGTTCATCATCTGAACTTTGCCCACCTGGTCCAGGCTGTGGTGATAGTGGTGGTTGTTCTTCTTCTTGTTGTTGTGGTGGTTGAGTTTGCTCATCACCTTGTTGTGGTGGTTGAGTTTCCTCATGATGTTGTGGTGGTGGTCGTTGTTGAATTTGCTCATCATCTTGTTGTTGTATTTGCCCATCTCGTTGTGATTCAGTGAATATCAGTCGTGTTGGATCTTTGATAATTTCATCAACATAGTCAAAACATGTTGCCCCTTCTGTTCCCCAATCTGTTTCAAGTTTGTTGGTCAGCGTCCTGCCTGTTGCTTTTTTCACACGGTGCTTCAGTTTATTTTCCCACTCTTCCAGAATCAGTTCATTAAGTTCATGCTGTGTTTGAGAGCACTTACTGCGTGCTGTTAGACAGGAATAAATGCTGCTACCAAAAGCAGCCACAAAGCAGATAACTAAGAGGACAGATAAGCCCCACACCTGAAAAAGAAGCATTAAAGAACGTGTTGCATTAACACAGTATTATTGTGCACTTCCAATAACACACGTGAATCTACTTCATCAGTCCCACTGTTGAGGAAAGGGATAACACTTACACTATGACTTCAGAAAACATGAGAAACACTCACCAGTGATTTGTTTTTCAGGTCAGTAATATTTTCCTGTTCATCAGATGTGAGGTTGTCCTTGTCTTTGCAGGCCAGTACTATCTGCTTTGGTGACTGATCGTTCTCACAGCACACATACCAGTCTCCATCCATGTACACAGATGAAACCCACAGAAGACCGATACAAGCTGCCTTGACTGTGTTCTTCAGTAAAACACAACAAAATGTGCCTGACCATGTTTTACTTGTATATGTCAGCGCACTCTGACATGCTGTGTTTGTCCAGATTATCACCAAAAATATTATGAAAAATGGCATAAACATGTAGACATCACACTGATTCCGTCCTGGTTTACAGGTACACTGAAAGTCAAACTTCAGCACAACATGGTAAGAAAAAATCAGAATGATGGAGACGTAGATGTTAGCTGTGTTAGAAATGTGATCCATAAACCTTTCAAGTGCAGTTTTTAAGTTCTCCATGTTCAGCTCAAGTCCCTGTGTCTGTCCACTCCTGCAGCTTCACACTGAATATGTACTGACAGGTAACTACACTCCACTCATTTATCTGACTACAGGCTCTTGTCAGCTTTTGTGTATGAAACCACACCCCTCTTGTTTTTGGAGGAAAGGATCTGGACGCCTGATATTGCACAATATGGAGCTTTAGCCAAACTACCATCAAGAGAACTATATTAAATTATGCATGGGACCATAACTATATTTCTAATTTCTGATTTTTATGCCATTTAGTTCCCTCATGCATGCTCATGCGTAACTTCCTCTTGTTGTAAAAGAAATGCATAAAGAAAATAATGCAGGAATAAATTAGTTAATTAAATAAATTCTAGGAAAAATGCATTGGGAAATCAGTACAGAAAGAAATAAATACATTTTAAATTCAATAAATTGAAAAATACATAAATAAATGGGCAGATTAAATAGGAAAATAAATAAACAGGGGTTTAATACAAAGTCATATAAATTCAGAATCAAACTGATATGTACGGTGGCCGAGAACCGCCAAACGCGCTGCAACAGCCAAATGCGTCTCAGTTACAGAAACCAGCTTCAAGTACAGAAACGATCCAAATTCACAAACTCAAACACAAGTCTAAACAAGGTGCAAAAAGAGGAACGTGGTGCAAATGAAAAAAAGGTGCAACTTCGTCATCATCAAACGCGCTGCAAATACAGAAACGATCAAAGCACAAAACGATTCAAACCAAGAAACCATCTTCAAAAGAGCAACGATTTTTTGGCTTCATCTTTACAGAAATTTGATCTGATAAAACCCTTAAAACCTGTTATGACATATGTGTTCAGAGGCAAAGTGAAGTCGTGTGAATAGAGCCCCGAATTTTTCACCCAGGTTGAAAAATTTGAGCTCACGCAAATATGCAAATGATGCGAATTTTGTGTTTTCACAACATTCACATCTTTCACATCACCTGGCGTGAATTTGTGTCTATTTGCATCTTTACGTTGACTTTGTATGTGATTATGTTGCTGTGATTGTTCTGTGGGAGCAACATGTCGTGCCAAGTTTTTTAACATTACAGCGTTAATGTACAATGAACTTTTTAATATGTGACATGAGATAATGATTAATGCATCATTAACAAAACATTAATACACCATGTAAGTGAATAATTGTGATTAATTGTGTTTAAACATATCACAAATATGTAGGTGGAAATGATTTCTTAATTATGATATATTATCAATAAATAATTGGAAATAGGTAAATGTTTACCTAATATGTTGTTGAGATATATTGTGAATGAGGTCTATTCCTCATCTGTTCTAAGGGATTCAGAAATACACTTTCACCTCATTTATAACATGTTTTTTGTTTTGTTTTGTTTTGTTTTGTTTTTGCACCCTCTGATTATACAGCTCATCATACATCAGAGCAGCTGCCTGTTTGTAACTGAAAAAATTAACAAGGAACTTTCTGCTGATTTAATTGGAAGGAAATGTTGTTCTGAACATTCTTTTGTGTGTTTCACTTTCACTGTTCAGCCTGGTTTGGCAGCCTGGTTTGGCAGCCTGACAGTGATCTGTTCATACCTGTTCATACCACACCTGGATGTGTTTTTACAACCATGGTGAAGTCAAAGGTAAATTTTCATAGCAGTAGACAATGAAGTATTGACTTGTTATATTGTTTTCACTCCTGAGTGTATGTGTGTGTGTGTGTGTGTGTGTGAGAGAGAGAGAGAGAGAGAGGGAGAGAGAGAGAAAGAGAGAGAGAGAGAGAGAGAGAGAGAGAGAGAGAGAGAGAGAGAGAGCTTAGTCATTTTGGCTCTTTTAGTTTGACCTCTTCTTGAAACTAGTTTCTGTTAAAAGCCGTATGTGTCGGTGTGTGAACTGTCTACAGCCGTCTGCCTGCCTGTGGTGTGTGTGTGTGTGTGTGTGTGTATTGTTGTTTTCAGCTTTTTAGTAGGAGTCATATTTCTGGTGTGTTTTGTTTCTGTCTGTCTCTGTGTGTTTGCCCTCCTCACCTGCCTGCCCTGCAGCAGCAGCCAGTGCCTTTTCACACCTGAGAGTCCCAACCATTGACATTGAATGGGGAGAACCAGCGTGAGCCTTTGGTTCACAGACACACCGACACACTGCCTCATACACTCACTCACTCACTCACTCACTCACTCACTCACTCACTCACTCACTCACTCACTCACACACACACACACACACACACACACACACACACACACACACTTCTCTAGATGCCTCACCCGGCACATCTTCATCACCTGCACATATGGTTTGTGTAAATTAGCTGGAAATCTAGTTTAAGTCTATTTTCTGGAAATAAAGCCAGTGACAGCTCTTGTGTGATCATTAGACTTCATATCTTCATCATTAGGCCTGATCATAATGCAGCTAAAGATCAACAGAGCAAAACTGACATAAATAAATCATTTATGTTCACTTCCATTTTCAAATGATGACTCAGAGTGGGGGAGACCACTGGCTCAGGCGATCAAGGTGCTGTGAAATGCTGTAAATATATACATAGTGTGGTGCCATTAGAAGGACACCTGACAGGACCAATTGGGGACCAATTACTCACAAAACTAATAAGTTACAATTACTAATTACTTCTGTAAAAAAGTAATTTTGATTACTACTCAATTACTGCTGCAGAAGAGTAATTCAATTACTGGGGAAAGTCATTTTTATGATTACTTTTTTTTCTTTTCTTAAATCCTCTTATTAATGCACATATTTTTGCATTGCTGTTGCAGTGTGGATATTGCTGTCAAATTTCATTTATCATTGTGTTGGACACGTTACTTTGAAAAAGTAATGCATTATAGTTTAAAGTAGTGCTGTCAGTTAGTCAGGATGGAGAATTGAACCCGTGGTCTTCTGTACGACAGGCGGAGAAACTATCCGCTCTGCCGTCGGAGAACACAGACTATTCCTTTAATTTGTGCTCAGTGATTCTCCATGCATGTTGATAAGTTACGAAAAACTGCAAAGTCCGACCGGTTTGAAAATTTGAAGAGTCAATAAATATGACTATGACTATGACTATGACATATTGGCATGGAATACGCAGTGGTCCCCAAACTACGGGCTGGATACGGCCCGCCTCCACATTTGGCCCGGCCCCCTGAACAATACCAGAAACGCATTATGATTTTTTTTTTGTCAGTCTGGCCACGCGATCGAGACTAATACACGCATAGAACGTGACAAGCCTCCTGGAACCGACAAAAGGATTATAAGGAAGGAACACAAGAACTTTAAGAGACTGCTCATATGAGTCATTAAGCAGTGGCGGTTCTGCCTATGTTGCCGCTCTAGGCGAAATTACTGGCTTACGCCCTTTCATGCTACTAATCCAACCCCCCCGCCCCCGCGGCACCACTCGGCCGCGGCACCAGGGCAGCATCAGTCGGCATCAGGCGAGCCGGCACTGGCCGGCATTAAGCCGCTCACCTGTCAGATCCGGCAGACCAGACCGGCCCGCCTGATGCCGACTGATGGTACCCCGGTGCCACGGCATGTGCGGGTCAATATGGTAGTCTCGAAAACTGGCGATTTTTTTTTCTCGTGCGCCCCCAAGTAGATTGCGCCCTGGCCCACACTGCCCATAGCAAAAACCGTCCCTGCATTTAAGTAAGAGATTCTGCTCTGACAACTAAGCTGAACTTTTACCTGTTCAGATTGTGCACGGCACAACAGAAAGTTAATGTTCCATGGACTTTTTTTTCTGTGAAGAACCCAGAGAGGGTTATTTGGTTATTATTTATTTCATAAAAAGTGTTATTATATATTTCCTGACTTTATTTTTTCTGTGAAGAACGCAGAGAGGGTTATTTGGTTATTATTTATTTCACAAATAGTGCTATTTATTTCCTGACTTTTTTTTCTGTGAAGAACCCAGAGAGGGTTATTTGATTTTTATTGATTTCATAAATAGTGTAATTTATTTCATTAATAGTGTTATTATTTATTTCCTGACTTTTTTTCTGTGAAGATCCCGGAAAGGGTTATTAATATTTGGTTATGTGTGGCTTTCTGGAAAACAATAGACAATAAGTTTACATTTAGGCACCCCTGCGATCGTCACACTTTTTCTGTTACAAACTGACCCCGGCCCCCCATCAGAGAAGGGAAAAGTTATGTGGCCCTCACAGGAAAAAGTTTGGGGACCCCTGGAATACAGGCATTGGCTGTGATAAGAGAACAGTGCACAGTGAGGTAATGGTGCCCTCTAGTGGCTAAACACACTCAGAGTTAATGCACCTGTTGAATCACCCAATACACAATCAGTAGGACTAACTTGTAATATTATGCCCTGAACGGCTTCATGTGTTCAAGGTTTCATAGGCAGAGCTTCAAGAAACACTGACAGTGTTTAAGCATTGAGCATTTTTTAAAAAAAATTGTAATTCAAGTTTTTATTACTTTTTTTTTTTTTGATGTATGACAGATCAGTGAATCACATTGTGAGACAGTTCTTGTTGGTTCAATATTCAAGATGTTTTATTGTCAGTTCTGGGGTTATGTTCCAGACACACAGAGAATCAAAACAACATTTCACTCTGACCTTACCCATGGCATAAACAGTGCAGAAGATTAAATGTAAGAAAACAATCAAATAGTGTAAAAAATGCTTTAAGTTAAGAACAATACAAAAAAACACTAAAACAATGATAGTGTGAAAAAAAATGCAACAAAAACACAAAAACAAAACAGCAGCTTTCATATCACAGTGAGTAATAACAATAACAATTATAGCTGCTGTGCAGCAATGGTCGGGCCGGGCTATTTTAGGCAATTCTGAGCAACAAGTGGAGAATTGGAAGATGAAAAGAAAAGAGGCATTTTAGCTTGAACTCACAGTTTCTGGTATGCAGGACAACACTTTATCTCACTGAGCTAATTGACAAGTCTCATTTCGTGTGAGGCTTCACAAATTGACTGAGCCAGTCACTTTCCATGCATAGGCAGCCGCCTATGCATGGAAAGACAGATTTCAAACCACTGTAGAAAAAAAAAATCAGTCATCAAGACAAAAATCTGACAATGATGATCTGGCATGGGACTGGACCTTTGTGCAAAGTTTGGTGAGTTTTGGCACGTGGGAACGTTCTACAAGCTGAGGCTTGCACTCACAATCTTTGACACCGAGGCCTGGCCTCTATCTCACTGAGCTAAAACTTCACATGCAGCTTCACAAACTGACTGAGCCAATCACTGACCTGCAGGACAGCAGCCAGCCATGCATGGAAAGGCAGATTTAAAACTGCTGTCAAAAATTCAGTTATTAAGACAAAAATCTGAAAATACACATATTGCATCTAGACAGCATGGAGATGTTGATCATTTGTTTTTAACAATGATTGATTTGCTCCACAAGTGAAAAACTGATGTTTAAAAATGCCATTCTTGCATTGACTCCAATTGTTCACATGAGAGCAAAATTCAAAATGCTGTCAAAAATTGAGTTTTTGAGATACAATTCTGAAATTTGCCACATATCATCTACCATGACTCCAAAATATTGTCCATTTTTTCATGAACATTGAAGATTGATTTACCAAGAATTTGCAGGTATATGTTAACAGTACCATTTACAGTCAAACATTTTGATGCACTGTAGGCTCAATTTTTGATAAATCTAAAATCTGTGTGGATCGTTTGTGTAGGACAGTCTGAAGATGCTCTGTATCAAATTTGGTGACATTTGAGCAAAAATTGTGGGAGGAGATAGGTTTAACAAGTTTTACAGTTTTTGAAAAAAATAGAGTGATGTACTTCATAATTTGCAATAGGTTTGAGTGCACAAAAGTTTCTTCAGTATTGGGGCTACATTTTGGTGAAAGTTGCAAAGCTGTAGCACATATGGTTGATTTGTTATGAATTTTCAAAGTTTTGAAATTTAGAGGCTTGCTATAGCGCCACCATCAGGACTATTGGCTTGAGTTTGCATCTGAATGTATCTGGCATGGGACTGGACCTTTGTGCAAAATTTGGTGATTTTTCGTGCTGGGAAATAGGACTTCCTCGGAAGAAGAAGAAGAAGAAGAAGAAGAAGAAGAAGAAGAAGAAGAAGAAGAAGAAGAAGAAGAAGAAGAAGGAGAAGAAGAAGAAGAAGAAGAAGAAGAAGAAGAAGCAGAAGAAGAAGAAGAAGAAGAATACAAGAGGGTCCTGGCAGCTTAGGCTGTCCGGCCCCTAATAACATGACTAGAGAGAGCTTCCATAGGCGGCGCTAGGGCATCGGGGATGGGGAAGCTAAAAAAAAAAAAAAAAAAAAAGCATTGCAACAGCAGACTGACGCTTATAATAATAAAGGCTCCATCTTGCTAACATGACCCAGTGAACCCTATTTAACTCAGCATTACACTCAAAATTACAATAATATTTCATATAGGCTAGGCTGATATTGCTAATGTCGAAAACTGAGATGGCGCAGCAGAATAATTCATTCATTCTTTACACAGATTAATACTCATTGGCTACTGTAGTAGCCCATATTAATTAATTAATTATAAAACGGGTGCTTCCCATCCTTAAATGTGATTGGCTGAGCCGCGTTCCATGCCGTTGTAAAATCAGTGTAACCCACTGGCAGACCGCAGCACAAAATATCCCTGCGCCAGTGTAAACGGACATAGCGTTGCCTAGCAACCATTATTCTGCGCTCCACTTCCTCGTTAGGTCACATTTGTTTCAAGACTTTTGTGAACAAAATGTCAGACTTTGTGGTGAATTTTGATTGGCTGGGTGGCCTGAGCCTGGATCAGTGGTTGGAGGAGCTGCTTGGTGTCTGTTAAAAGACGCTGAATTCACCACCAGCAACAATGTTTTCACCGGTGTGGTAAAGAAACTCCACCGAGAAGGACGTGACAAATCTTCCCACCACCAAGCCATAACCGAGGCAGACTGCCAGAAGATGAAGCACTTTCAGGCACGAAGCTCAGACACACCTTGGGGGCTTGTCTGTAAAGTCTGGTTTGATGTGCAGCTTCATATGGGACGCAGGGCGAACGAGGGAAACTGCAAATTAAAGGCCGACTCCTTCAGCATTCGCCACGACGAAAATGGTCTAAAATATGTCACCCTGCCTTTGAAAGAATGCCGAAGAAAACAAAGAAAGCCTGCGGGGATTCATATATGAGCAGCCGGGTAACCCACTGTGTCCGGTGGCCTCCCTGGAGAAATAGCCTACCTCTCCCTGCTGCCTCCTGATCCACCTGCCTTTTATCTCCACCCAAAGCGGACACAGTGTGACAGCGCCGATGTATGGTAAATTAACAGTTTACTTTTATTATTATTGTTATTGTTAAAACCGACGTTAGGCATACGTCTGCGCAAAAACGCACCTGTCGCGAAACGCACGCCACCGTCCCTGCAAAGAGGAGTCCAAACAGTGGCGGCTGGCCCATAGGGGGCGCTGGGGCACCGCCCCTCCAGATGTGGAGGGGGAAAATCTCTAATGTATATATTTACAAATTTTATCATCAGTGTCAGTTTTACTTAATAGTGTGTTCCTACATGCAATCTGAATCATTTAAACAACATTTACACCAACTGACTCATTCAATCAGTGGTGAATTTCCTCCCACAGACTGTATCATTTCTCTTTAGGGGCGCTCGTCAAAGCGCCCCAGACCTGCAGCTAAATAGCCAATCCGGTTATGGTTGCTAGGGGAAAATGATGAATAATTGGCCAATCAACGTCGCCAAATTTAACGCCGTAGGGGCGCTGGAAATGTTGCCCCTACGTCCACGTAAAATGCGTGAAGGTTTCGGACTGCTAAAGCTACTTGAGGAGCCAGCGATCATTGTTTTTCGTAGTGAGATTCCCAGACTTACGGTGCCCTACGAAAAAAAAAATACCGCGAGGAGTGAGTGAGAGAGATAATGGCGGCGACGATGACAGGAGTTCAAGAGCAGCAGCTTCCACCAAATTCGGTGAGATCCTTATTAAATTACCCTTTTGCGAGAAGGACGATAGCGGAAAAAATCCGCGTTAAGGAGCTGGGACACGACAAGCCCGAAATCAACATCCAACAGAAAACCAAGGAGAAAGCTAAACCCTATAGCAGGACTTTTTGCCGGAGCTGGTTTCAGCGCAAGCCGTGGCTGACAGGCTGTGGAGCAGCCAGCGCACTTTACTGCTTCCCCTGCATCCTTTTCAGAAGTGACAGGTATGATTCAGCGTGGACACACACACAGACAGAGAGAGAGACAGACCCAGTGAGAGAGACAGACACACACCAGGGATGCAAACAGCGCGCCGAAAAGTGCAAATCACTTTTTTCGTGGCCATTTGGGTGACTTTCGTGGCCATCTGGGTGACTGTTTTTAACTCGGAATTTGACATAATAACAACGGCACCGGCACCGCACGAGCCAAAAGGCAACACCCACAAGGCAAAGAAACTTTCCAGGCTACAGCAGCGCACTGACATAGATTGTGTAACAAAGCGAAGAGGTGCCACTCCCCTCTATTTTCACTGGCTAACAGCAGCACACTGGCTTAGCTTGTCTATTCAGAGAAGAGGTATAACTTTGGCTTATTTTTCATATTCAATCTGTGTTATCACAGGCATACTCCTGCTCATTCATTGGAGGTTGAATTGTTAGGTCTGTTTGATAAGTAATTTACATTTTTAAAACAAATAATAATTTAACATATTATTAAATTATTGGAGTCACGCTTACTGGTAAACACCTACTCCTTAAAGATAATTTATTATGTTCTACAACTCATAATACTACATACCTAGTGTTTGAGCAACATATCTCCTCTGTGCTGCAAAAGATCCGCTGTAACCCCCTGTTGTTCTGTTGTGTTTGTGACATGCACTGACAAATTTTGCTGCTTCTATGGCACTGATGCTGTTTTCTTCAAGCAAATGTTGCATTTTTTCTTGATCAGATAGGGTAAATCATCTGATTATGTTTTAATTTTTGAAAAGAACTTTGCTGTAAACTCACTCACTCACTCACACTGTTGATTTGTATAGATTCAGCTGAAATCCCTTTCTGTAAATTTATCTCATTGTATTGTATTGTATAGTATTTGATAGCATAAAGTCTAATATAGCTGTAAATTGTAATTTTATCTTTGAAACTGTTGATTTTGAGAAGGAAATTAAATATTATTGTGGAACTGTTAGTAATTTTCCCACTGTTCATTTGAATGCTTATACTAGACTAGGCAGGGAAATGTGTTGGCACACCAGCCCCACCAAGAATCTTTTTCACCAGCCGCCACTGAGTCCAAACATAATTGAACACTATTTTAACAATTGCACTATTAATGGAAATATCCAATTCAACATTAACGAGCCCAAATAGCCTGATGTGACATGATGATGGCGCTAGATGAAAAAGCAATCTTAGCGTCTGTGTTGCTTGGCAACCATTCTGTCCACTCTATCTTGCTTGGTGGAAGAATGAATAGTTCTCAATTTTATTGTTGCATTATTACCAATAAATTCTTGATTTTTTTCGTTTTTTTTATTTTAATTTATGGGCTATATGTAGGGTAACCGTTTTATAAAAGCAATAAGCCCCTTGAAGCCGTGAGTTACAGTGATTTTACAATGCGCGTTGTGCCTTAGAACGCCCCTCAGCCGTTGTAAAATCACTGTAACTTCTCGGGGCTTATTTCTTAAGTAATTTCATACCAAATCTGACGGGTAACAGTGTGAAATTCGCGCGGTGTCTGGTGGCGGGTAGGAGCCGGTCACGGTGTCTGGTGGGTGGGAGCCAGTGTCTGGAGGGCGGGAGCCGCGGGAGCCGGTGTCTGGTGGGTGGGAGCCGGTGTCTGAAGGGTGGCAGGTGGTGGAAGCATCCAGATCGGCTTGAGTGCTGCTGTAGCTCACCACATTCATGGGAGTCTGTAAGGTCGGGAACTTCTGTGGGCTGGTTGGCCTCGTTTGAAGCGACGAGACAGTCTGAGTCTGTGTTGGCTGCGTCTTCTTTACTGTCATTGTTGATTTTGACGTTAAAAAAAATTCTAATGTCCGTTTTGGCGACCACCTTATCAGTTGGCTGTCTTCTTTTCATTTTGCAGTACAGCGACGTAGGTAGCTGGGCTGTTACTAGCTTCTATTTTGCGTGCTGTGTAGCCTAAAGGAAATAGCCTAACACCTTAAGGAAATGACACAGGTTGCCTATCAAATATCTACCACATCTATCTATCTATCTATCTATATATATATATATATATATATATGTATATATATATATATATACAGTACAGGCCAAAAGTTTGGACACACCTTCTCATTCAATGCTTTTTCTTACGGTGGCCGAGAAGTGCAAAACAACGCCGGGGTTTACCGCTGTAAACCCCGTCCACATCAAAAACAAAACTGACTCCATTGGCTCACATATTGTCTACAATACGGACAAAAGAGCACCCGGTCGCTGTCCATATTGGGTGGCCATGAAATCCACTGCCACTGACGACAAAAAACAAAATTGACCGGGCACTTTTTCATTTCCGTGTCAATCAGGGCTTTGGTACATTCCCTTTCCGGTTTGTGTAATTTGTAAATTTGTTTCAGCGCTTGTAAAAGTGTTTCGCGTCTTGTTAATTTGTTTTCCGAAACGTAAATTTGTTTCGGGACTGGTGAAAGTGTTTTGGTAATGTCATTTTGTTTTGTGATATGTAAACATGTTTTCCAAATTGTCTCAAACTTTGTAAAAGTGTTTCACATTTTGTAATGTTGTTTTGCACTTCTCGGCCACCGTATTTTCTTTATTTTCACGACTATTTACATTGTAGATTCTCACTGAAGGCATCAAAACTATGAATGAACACATGTGGAGTTATGTACTTAACAAAAAAAGGTGAAATATCTGAAAACATGTTTTATATTCTAGTTTCTTCAAAATAGCCACCCTTTGCTCTGATTACTGCTTTGCACACTCTTGGCATTCTCTCCATGAGCTTCAAGAGGTAGTCACCTGAAATGGTTTTCACTTCACAGGTGTGCCTTATCAGGGTTAATTAGTGGGATTTCTTGCTTTATCAATGGGGTTGGGACCATCAGTTGTGTTGTGCAGAAGTCAGGTTACTACACAGCCGACAGCCCTATTGGACAACTGTTAAAATTCATATTATGGCAAGAACCAATCAGCTAACTAATGAAAAACGAGTGGCCATCATTAACGAGAATACATGTCATGATCTAGCTGTTTTCAGAGGGTGTGTGTGGTGTTGTGGTCAGTGTTCCTCTTTTTCCTGCAGGCTTGATGAATCAGTATTATTTCAGTTCAGTGTTATGCAATTCAATAATAATACTTACTAAAAAGAAACACTCAAGGAAAAAAAATGTTTGAGAAAAAATAAAATAAAATAAAATAGGACTATAGATTTTTTTAACTGCTGCACTGGCATCACTATCTGATAAAGGCTAAAAATCATTTCCATTATTCTTTGTTATACATCATTGGAAGTGTATTGTATTGTATTGTATTGTGTAAGTTCAACAGACCTTCATCACAAGCACGTCTTAAAGGAATCCACACATCATGAGTCTACCTCCATCTAACTGATCAATAATCAATCAGTCCTGCACAGCCCGGCCCACCAGCCCAACACATAAACAAAACCTTCTGTGCACATGCACAAAGGAAATGATTTATTCAATTTAACCCTCCTGTCGTGTTCGTGGTCAAATCTGACCGGTGTACAAGTTTTCTCTCCAAAAAATGCAGTTAATTTCATCTGTTTGTCATGAGGTTCCATGACTTTGCTCACACATGGCATCTGAACACATAAACTAAATTTGGAGAATTTTTATTAATTTTTGAATGTTTTATTTAACTTGTATACACCCATCGTGTTCCCGGTCACAAATGACCGGTCATTAGAAATGAATGGGTAAGACTACATCAGTGTATAAAATAGAGTTAAACACATTCCCACACTCCTTTCCCACAGCCCAACATGCAGGTGTCTTTGAGCAGACACAGATGTGTGTGAACACACACACACACACACACACACACACACACACACACCTTATAGCCCTTTCTGGCTTCCATGGCAACCCCCACGGGAAAGTATCTCTCAGACTTCTTTCCCACACCCCAACATGTAGGTGTCTTTGAGCAGGCACACACACACAAACACACAGACACACACACACACACACACATGGACACAGACACACACAGACACACACAACTTTGCCCCTTTTTGGCTTCCATGGCAACCCTCACGGGAACCTACCACGAGAACTGCCAACACCTGACACCTGACACCTGACAGGTGTCAGGTGTCAGGTGTCAGGTGTCAGGTGTCAGGAAGAAGACCCAGCTGAAGTTGTGGTCACCTTTCGGTCCAAAAATGGTCATTTTTCCTGGACCTCATCCCCACCTGAGAGGAACGGTCAGCTTCCATGTGAAAATGTCATGAGGATGACTAGCTAAATCATACTGGTCAATGCTGACGGGAACACAAAAGATGTTATTTTTTTGACACTATTTAGAAAATTGAAATGTTTTCAAAACAGTGTCCTTGGAAAACACTGAAATGAAGTACTCTGTGATAAATACTACAATATGTTTCATCTGAGTATTTGTTATAGTCAAAATAATATCTATATAATGTTTTTTTCCCTAAAAAACGAATGGTATGATAATATGTATCATAGTGGATTTATAATCAAATACAATGTTACCGGTCACATGTGACCGGGAACCTCATGAGTGTTAGCCCAAAATGAACAGAATAGGAGGGTTAAATGACATCAATCAAGGAATAAATCAGTTTTGGTGCAAGCTGTTTCTTCTGCTACAAATTTGGTAAAATCAATAACATCTGCTTTTACTTTTGTTACTTTAAAAATTTTTACTGTTATGTATTTTATACTTTAATGTCAGTAAAGATGTCAGTGGAGTGTTTTTACTCTGTGGCACTGCTGTTTTTTCTTCAGCAGATGATTTGAGAAGTTTTTCCACCACAGAAGATTTCCCAGCACAGTCACAACAGAGAGAAATATTTTTCATGCAATGACATTTATTTGCAAAACAGCAAAACAGAGGAAGTGTGATTAATATCAATATAATTGTGATCAATACAGTTTCATTATAAAATATACAGACAAGAAAAACAAAATTTGAGCAAGCAAAGAATCATGAGGTGTGACAACAGATTCCTCTAGACAGGATCTCCTGCCACACCGACTTTACATGCTGATCAAAAGCTAAAAAAATTATATTCTACTTATGATTATATTGACATTTTAGCACATGTGAAAGTTGCAGCTGATTTATTTGTACTTCATCAGAGGCCTGAGCCCACCTGGATCCAACTAATCAACCAATCACAGAACAGAACGATCCAACACAAACAGCAGGCAGCAAAATACAGAGCAAGAACCAGCAGAACCAGCAGAACCAGCAGAACCAGCAGCAGAACCAGCAGCCTGACTCCCTCAGAGCAAACAGGTCAAACTGTGCTCATTAAAGCTTTACTGACCTGCATTAAGTTAATAACAAGTACGACAATGATTTTGTTATGATTTAAATGTCATCACTAGAAAAATGAATGTGTGTGTCTCCATCATGTACGTTCCTCTTCTTCCAGCAGGGCTTTGTCTTGGTCAGGTGATGAATCACGGCGTCTTGGGTTGGAAAGGCTGTTTGGAGGTGAAACACAGCGAGTTGTAATCAGTCAGGTTCATGTCAGCTGCCAGCCCTGCAGACAGACCTGAGGACAGCTCTAATGCAGGACAGATGCAGGACACACACATGCAGGACTTCATATCACTGCATGCAGGCCAGTTACAACAGATTGTACCAACAGTGTTAGAGGAAGCAGCTGTTAGTGCATCCTGTTACTTTTCCTTCTGGATGAAGCTCACATTCACATTTGGGACATAAAAAAAATTCAACATCAAAGTCAAACCACACTGTGTTTTGGTAAAGTAATCCTTGTGTCATCACATGACCTGTTTGTCGTTTTAGTGAACAGGTGATCAGGAATGGACAGATGCACTTACCAGTAACGGAACTGACTCCCCTTCATTTGGCGGCTCCTGTACAAAAGAAATATATTCATTTCAGAAAATAAGCATAACCAAAACTCAGATCTTATCTAAATAGTATTAGCTTCCTCTGTGAGTCCTATGGCCACTCAAAACTCCCTCAACATAAGAAAAAAAAACATCCATACCTCTGGTAGATTAACAAAAATGCAGTGTGCATACAGTTAAAACATATAGCAGTGAAGATTTCACTGTCAGTACAGGAGCACTCATGAAGAGGCTCTTTAGTCCCACTCCCTTGACTTCTCTTTGTACTGTGTGTGTGGAAAAGCTGTTAACTTTCACTATTAAACACAGACGTGAGTTCTACTGTTTTTTTTTATTTATTTATTTTTTTTTATTTCAAACGTTAAAGTGCTCTCCAATGACAATCATTTGGACCACAAATGAAGAAGATGGTTCACCACCAGGTTTTAATAATGCATTGGACATTTCGTAACCCAATTTTAATAGTTTCAATCTCTTAGTTGTTTTCTTTGCTTGATGCAGGCCAGTAATTCAACCCTTCTGAAACAGAGTAACACCTTTTCCACGACCATGGCATTTGTCCTCTCACATGGTTGTTTAAGAAAAGAGAAGCTGCTCGCTGCATCAGTTAGGATTAAATAACCTGTTGCCAGCTGAAACACAGTGATCACTGCAGCAAATATCCAATGGAAGTGTCACGACGGGGGTGGTGCTTGGACCCAAATGCGGGAGCAAGCAGGCACAAAGCTCAGAAGAACAACAAAATATTTAATGAGCTCTAGGAAAAAATGCAGGAAATACAGGAATAAATACACATAGCAACCACAAAACAATGAACAGACAAGAAACAGAACTGAAGACAGGACTTAAATACACAAGAACTGATAAGCTTCCCAAGGTGTGTCACCTGGGGAAGGGGCTGGAGCACAAGACAGGAGAACACAGAGGAGAGGCCGAGGGAAACACTGGGAGGGATCAGAACATCAGGGCTGAAACACAACTCAGTACAGGTGTGGGAACTAGGAGGGGCAAACAAGACAGGTGAAAACACTGAAGGGAACTGGGCAAAGGAAACACACAGGAAAATAGAAACCAAAAACCAGTGGAGGGCAGTAATACGTCTTGCGGCGTCTACACTGCCAGAAATTAAAAAGAAGAAGAAGAAGACAGAATTATTTAAATCCAGGTGGCGCATGTACACACACACACACACACACACACACACACACACACACAGTGGTTAATACCACTGACTTTGGTACAGGAGACCAGGGTTCGAGTGCTGGTCAGGGTGGCAGTTAAAATCCGGTGTGGGCCCTTGAGCAAGGTACTTAATGCGGCATGCCTGAACTTTAATATGAGTGCAAGAACAAACCGGAGAGCCATACCTGCTCGGATGTCGCCCGGGTCAACAAGGGCCGCGCCTGTTGTTGGGGATCCACGGCAACCTGATGACAACACAGACAGATAGATAATACTTTCACTGTTTTTTTTTTTTTTTTTTTTTTTTTGTGCTTCAACAGCAGCTCCATAGGGGAAATGCATAGGTAAAATAAGCACACAAAATAAATATATTTGAAAATACATAAACTTTGGGAAATTGAATAGGAAAGTACGTAAAAAGGGGGATTAAAGCTTTTTTTCTGAATGTTTAAACACTCAAAATCAGTGACTGTTGAAGCGCTGTCTCTGAAACCTCCACAGGCAGCCACACTGTGCCTCTGTGTGTCTGATAAACTGTCAGTGTCTCCTCCGTCTCCTCACCACTGTCCTCTGCTCGGTCCACACCCTCAACTCTGTGAAACATCTCAGCCCAAAAACTACAGAGCAGCAGCACTCAGAAGGACAGACATCCAAAAGTCAACAAGGAGCCAAGACATGTAGATTGGTTCTTACCCCTCTGTCTGCTGCTGGTCCCTCTGCTGGCCTTGACTCTGTCATCTCCATCTGGTCATTCAGCAAAACATAAATGTCGTTGACAGTTTCATCAACGATGGCAAAACACTTCTCCATTTTCCTGTTCTGCGATTTCTTCTTCTCCAACTTCTCCTCCGATATCTTCTCCACTTCTTCTTCCCAATCCTGTGGGAGTCTGCTGGTCAGCATCAAGCCTGTTGCTTTTTTCACACGGTGCTTCAGCTGATTTTCACACTCTTCCAAAATCAGTTCCTCAATCTCATGCTGTGTGTGACAGCATTCACGCTGTGCACACCATTCACACGGGTTTTTACAGCATCTGCTCAGGTTTTTACAGCATTTCTTGGGGTTTTGACAGCATTCCTTCAGTTTTTGACAGCACTTACTGCATGATGACAGACAGATGTAAATGCCTCTACCAAGAGCACCCAAACTGCAGATAACTAAGATGACAGATACACCCCACACCTGAAAAAGAAGCATTAAAGAACATGTTGCATTAACACAGTATTATTGTGCACTTCCAGTAACACACATGAATCTACTTCATCAGTCGCACTGTTGAGTAAAGGGATAACACTTACACTATGACTTCAGAAAACATGAGAAACACTCACCAGTGACTGGTCTTTGAGCTCATTGATAATTTGTTGTTCCTCATATGAGGTGTTGATCTTGTACTTGGCTTTGCAGGCCAGTACTATCTGCTCTGGTGACTGATCGTTCTCACAGCACACAAACCAGTCTCCATCAATTAATACACAGACCACCCACAGAAGACCGATACGAGCCGCCTTGAGTGTGTTCTTCAGTAAAACACAACCAAACTTGCACCGAGACCGTCTACATGTATATGTCAGCGCACTCTGACATGCTGTGTCCATCCAGATTGTCCCGAAAAATATTATAAAAAATGGCGCAGCCATGTAGACATCACACTGACTCCTCCCTGGTTTACATCTGCACGGTGAGTCCAGATGCAGCAGAGAAATGGAAGAAACAATCACAATGATGGCGATGATGGTTGTTTTAGAAATGTGATCAATAATCCTGTTAGATGGAGCTCCTGAGTTCCCCATGTTGAGGCTCCTGTGTTCGCTCTCAGCTGCAGCTTCACACTCAACAGGCACTCAGAGCAGAGCAGCTGGGCTCATATGAAACCATATGGGGGGGTGGGGGTGGGGTTTACGGGAAAATACTAATACGGGAGGGGGCCGGGAAAGCAGGGTAAAATACAGGAAAATCCTGGCCAAAACGGGATACTTGACAGGTATGTGCCATTTTGTTCCCTTATGCATGCTCATTTATAACTGTCTCCTGTTTTTGAAGAAATGCATAAAGAAAATAATAAATAAATAATAAAATTAAATTCCACCTGATGGTAAAAATATTAAGTATATAAACAGACAATAAATAAATAATTAAAAGAATGAGCAAATAAATGAATTAATAAGAAAGTAAATAAATAAAAAAATAAATAGATGGATAAATAAACTAAACTAGATAAGGGAAATTAATTAGGGGAAATGCATAGGTACAAAATAAATATATTTGAAAATACATAAACTTTGGGAAATTGAATAGGAAAGTACATAAAAACTTTGTGCACCTTTTTGTAGACTTTTCTTTCTGCATGGCTGTCCTGGTTTCCTCTTTCCACATAAACACATGTGAAAACACTCGCATCAGTAACACTTACGAATCAGAGCTGCAGCCACAGAGACACATCTGGTTTGGATTAGAAAGGAAGCCACAAATGTTTTCTAGCACAAATGTTTTTGTTTGCTTGATCTGTGATTTGGTCATCTTGAGGAGAGTTGCAGCAGAACATTTTGAGACAAAAAAAACAAAAAAACAAAACTAAATTTCTTTCCCTGATTTGCACTCATTGTGTGTTATGTTCAGACTTTACACATCTGGATACCTGTGTGTGTGTGTGTGTGTGTGTGTGTGTGTGTGTGTTTGGTGTGCAGAATTTTGTGAGTCCTATCCTAAATATCTGATGGATCCCGCCAAAAGGTGCTGAGTCACTTCTCCAACTAACACAAAGTCAAGCTCACCACGTCTTCTTCTATGTCTTTCAGTCTCTTAGACGTTTGCTCTCTTGGGCAGTGAGGACTTTCTCATTCATGGCACCACCACTCCTTGGCTTTGCATGTTTTGTCTCCTGAGGTGTGAGAAGCTGCACAGCAACCTCCACCACCTGTCCTCCACCAACCCCACCACCTCCCCGCATGCTCTTTTCCTGTTTCTGTCTGTCATCTCACCATCTCACCAAGATGTAACACTGCCCCCTCTGGCCCACGGTAGCAAACTCCATTCAATAAACTTAATTAGACTACTATCCAGGGAGGGCTGGTGAAAGTCACTGAAGCAACGAAACTTTAAATTCTTCATGTGCGAAACTAAAACTGCGTTGACCTCTAAAAAGTGGACACCCCATGTGGTGTTTAACACACAATGCAGACAAAAAAAAAAAAAATACAACAGTTTTTAGTAAATACATATATATGACATTAGATGATGATGAATGAATCATCAACAAAACATTAATACACCCTGTAAGGTATTATTTAATTTGAAATAAACATATCACAAATATGTAGGTGGTTGTCTGCAAATGATTACTTAATTATGACATATTATCAATAAATAATTAGTAAATGTTTACCTAATTAGTTGTTGAGATATATTTTGAATGAGGTCTATTCCTCATCTGTTCTAAGGGATTCAGTAATACATTTTCACGTCATTTATAACACGTTTTTTTTTGTTTTTGCACCCTCTGATTATACAGCTGATCATACATCAGAACAGCTGCCTGTTTGTAACTGAAACGATTAATGACGAACTTTCTGATGATTTAATCAGAGGAAAATGTTGTTGTGAACATTCCTCTGTGTGGCTCATGGGCTCTTCTGGGAAACAGAAAGTTGAGTTTTGTTTCACTTTCACTGTTCAGCCTGGTTTGGCAGTCTGACAGAGATCTGCTCATTCCTGTCCTGGATTTGTTTTTCCAACCGTGGTGAACCCAAAGGTAAATTTCCATAGCAGTACACAATTAAGTATTGACTTGTGTGGGGATGTGTGTGTGTGTGTGTGTGTGTGTGTGTGTGTGTGTGTGTGTGAGTGTGTGTGTGTGTGTGTGTGTGTGTGTGTGTGTGTGTGTGAGTGTGTGTGTGTGTGTGTGTGTGTGTGTGTGTGTGTGTGTGTGTGTGTGTGTCTGTGTGTGTGTGTGTGTGTCTGTGTGTGTGTGTGTCTGTGTGTCTGTGTGTGTGTGTGTGTCTGTGTGTGTGTGTGTGTCTGTGTGTGTGTGTGTGTGTGTGTGTGTGTGTGTGTGTGTGTGTGTTTGGTGTGCAGAATTTTGTAAAAACAGATTTCACAGATACACAATCAGAAAACTCTGTGACAGTGTGAGCTCCAGTGTGACGCTGCTTTTATTCAACTGCTCTGAAAACATCTTTCATCAGATTACAGCAATAAGACACAGCACATCATGATTTACTCATTTAATCAATTTTTCCACAATACAAGAAGTCCCATCTGAAATCAATCAGCTGCTGTTGGCCGGCAGCGCCCCCTGCTGTTTTATTAACACAACCATAAGTAGCTGTGGCTCATTGAGCTGCACAAGCGCAGTGACGTTAGTGGCAGTGGCGGCTGGCCCATAGGGGGCGCTGTGTGCCTACATGCAATCTGAATAATTTAAACAACATTTACACCAACTGACTCATTCAATCAGTGGTGAATTTCCTCCCACAGACTGTATCATTTCTCTTTAGGGGCGCTCGTCAAAGCGCCCCAGACCTGCAGCTAAATAGCCAATCCGGTTATGGTTGCTAGGGGAAAATGATGAATAATTGGCCAATCAACGTCGCCAAATTTAACGCCGTAGGGGCGCTGGAAATGTCGCCCCTACGTCCACGTAAAATGCGTGAAGGTTTCGGACTGCTAAAGCTACTTGAGGAGCCAGCGATCATTGTTTTTCGTAGTGAGATTCCCAGACTTACGGTGCCCTACGAAAAAAAAATACCGCGAGGAGTGAGTGAGAGAGATAATGGCGGTGACGATGACAGGAGTTCAAGAGCAGCAGCTTCCACCAAATTCGGTGAGATCCTTATTAAATTACCCTTTTGCGAGAAGGACGATAGCGGAAAAAATCCGCGTTAAGGAGCTGGGACACGACAAGCCCGAAATCAACATCCAACAGAAAACCAAGGAGAAAGCTAAACCCTATAGCAGGACTTTTTGCCGGAGCTGGTTTCAGCGCAAGCCGTGGCTGACAGGCTGTGGAGCAGCCAGTGCACTTTACTGCTTCCCCTGCATCCTTTTCAGAAGTGACAGGTATGATTCAGCGTGGACACACACACAGACAGAGAGAGAGACAGACCCAGTGAGAGAGACAGACACACACCAGGGATGCAATCAGCGCGCCGAAAAGCGCAACTCGCTTTTTGCCTGGCCATTTGGGTGAATTTCATGGCCATCTGGGTGACTGTTTTTAACTCGGAATTTGACATAATAACAACGGCACCGGCACCGCACGAGCCAAAAGGCAACACCCACAAGGCAAAGAAACTTTCCAGGCTACAGCGGCGCACTGACATAGATTATTACAAAGTGAAGAGTTGCCACTCGGCTCTAGTTTCACTGGCTAACAGCAGCACACTGGCTTAGCGTGTCTATTTAGAGAAGAGGTATCACTTTGGCTTATTTTTCATATTCAGTCTGTGTTATCACAGGCATACTACTGCTCATTCATTGGTGGTTGAATTGTTAGGTCTGTTTGATAAGTAATTTACATTTTTAAAACAAATGATAATCTAACATATTGTTAAATTATTGGAGTCAAGCTTGCTGGTAAACATCTACTCCTTCAAGATAATTTATTATGTTCTACAACTCATAATACTACATACCTAGTGTTTGAGCAACATATCTCCTCTGTGCTACAAAAGATCCGCCGTAAGCCCCTGTTGTTCTGTTGTGTTTGTGACATGCACTGACAAATTTTGCTGCTTCTATGGCACTGATGCTTTTTTCTTCAAGCAAATTTTGCATTTTTTCTTGATCAGATAGGGTAAATCATCTGATTATGTTTTAATTTTTGAAAAGAACTTTGCTGTAAACTCACTCACTCACTCACACTGTTGATTTGTATAGATTCAGCTGAAATCCCTTTCTGTAAATTTATCTCATTATTGTATTGTATTGTATAGTATTTGATAGCATAAAGTCTAATATAGCTGTAAATTGTTATTTTATCTTTGAAACTGTTGATTTTGAGAAGGAAATTAAATATTATTGTGGAACTGTTAGTAATTTTCCCACTGTTCATTTGAATGCTTATACTAGACTAGGCAGGGAAATGTGTTGGCACACCAGCCCCACCAAGAATTTTTTTCACCAGCCGCCACTGGTTAGCGGTCAGGCAGGCGGCTCGGATCGGATCATAACAAGCATCTACATTTTCTGCAGTTTACACACACACACACACACACACACACACACACACACATACAGACAGACAGACAGACAGACAGACACACACACACACACACACACAAATGTGTAAAGTATGGATGTGAACATCATAACACACTATCAGTGCAAATATAAGGAGAAAGTTTTGTTTTGTTTAATCTCAAAATGTTCTGCTATAATTCTCCTCAAACAACAAAATCACAGAAGAAGAAATCGAAGACATTTGTGCTAGAAAAAAAAAAAAAACAACTGGCAAAATCTCTCCTTCTATGTTGATTTGGCTATAAGACTTCTTTGTTCTCTAGCTCACCTTCTTCTTCCTCCTCTCCTCGCTCTCCTCTTCCTCTCTGTCCAAACCAGATGTTCCCCAGCAGCTCCAGCTTTGATCTCAACTCTTTATTTATGTGAAAGTTTTCTCTCGTGTGAAAAAGTGGAAAAGCAGAGTTTCTAAGCTGAAATGTGTCATGAAACAACAACCTGTCTGCAGAGCGCTGAGCCGGGCTGAGAGTCTCTGTGGTTTGGTGTTTCAGGCGGAGAGAGAGCGGCTGCAGCTCAGAGGCCTGGCAGACGCTGCTGCTTCTCTGCAGCCTGACGAGCCGCGTTCTTCTCTGATCCACCACTAGATGGCAGCATTGTGACTAAGAGCTCCCTGCTTTCTCTCATTTGAAGTCCAGATCGACACATTTCTGTGACCTCAAGACGCAGTTAAGGCTGCAAAATATAATCTATATGTCAAAGTATTATCTAAAATGCCATATTTCCATAATTACTTTGTCTAATGAGGGGAACAGGCCACATAACAAGTGCTGTGCATCTAGAATAGCCAAATTAGTGGCATTAATGCACAAGGCGTGAGTGTAAAAGTTAAGTACAAATATCATAAAGTTTACATCTCACAGCCATATTTACTTATTCATATTTAAGCAGTATCACAGGCGAGGGAGTGACTCAGCACAGACAATAAAAACCTTTCTGCACATGCACAAAGAAAATTATTTATTCAGTTTAAATGACATCACAATTTCACAGTTTAGATGCATGCTGTTTCTCCTGCCACACAGCTGCTGATCAACACACACATTTACTGATCGATGCCCGATCTGTTCTGGTAAACCAGTGACATCTGCCTTTACTTTTCTCACTGAAGTGCATTTTACTGCTATTTATTGTATACTTTAATTTCAGTAAAGATGTCAGTGGAGTGTTTTTAGTCTGTGGCACTGCTGTTTTTTTCTTCATCAGATGATTTGAGAAGTTTTCCCACCACAGAAGATTTCCCAGCACAGTCACAACACAGAAATATGTTTCTTTTCATGGTATGAAGTTTATGTGCATGACAACAAAACAGAGGAAGTGTGATTAATATCAATACAATTGTGATCAATACAATTTCATTATAAAATATACAGACAGGAAAATAAAATCTGAGCAAACAAAAAATCTTGAGGTGTGACACCAGATTCTTCTACACAGGATCTCCTGCCACACCAACTTTACATGCTGATCAAAAGCTAAAAAAATGATATTATACTCATGATTATATTGACATTTTAGCACGTATGAAAGTTGCAGCTGATTAATTTGTATAGCACTTTATCAGAAGCCTGAGCCCACCGGGAGGGAGGTTATCAGTTAAGGGGGGAATATAACTTCAAAATCTTAAACATATGAACACCTTGAAAAGTTTCTGTATATCAATGACCAGTGTCAAGCTATGGAACAATCTAAGTGAGGAACTCAAGCAAAGTTCAAATATCAACCAGTTCAAGAAAATGTACAAAAATATGTTGAATGGGATTTTGCTCCCTTCAAAAAGGGGGCGAGGGGACATGTTTAGCCATGTTGGTCATAACAATCGATTGACAATCCTTACAACTTATTTCTCATTGAAAAGGGGACTAATCAGGCTTTCTAACGGTATAAGAGACAACAGCAATCGGTATTGTTAAATGGGAGAAATGATCAACTGAAAAAATATTGCAGGGGATTTTGTCAAAAAAAAAATTGGTCGCTTCCCACACAATTACCGGTGTCACTCATTCCAGAAATGCAGGATCCTTACAAGTTGTATCTCATTGGAAAGAGGACGAATCAGGCTTTACAACGGTATAAGATACAACACTATTGGGTATAAATAAAGGGGAGAAATTATAGATTGAAAAAGCGGTGCAGAACTTTTTTTGCCTAGTATATATGTATGTGTGTGTGTGTGTGTGTGTGTGTGTGTGTGTGTGTGTGTGTGTGTGTATATATATATATTTAAACAAAGGGGTTAGAGCTAATAAGCTATGCTTCTTCTCACTCCTTTTCGCATGTCATTTATTTTCTGTATTTTCTTTTATTAGTATTTTGCTTCCTCAATTTTCATTTCTATATTATGTTGTGCAAAGAATTTGTTTAGTAGTAATCAGGAAGCCTTGTATTATTTACACTATTTGCATATTCAGAATAAACAAACAAAAACAAAACAAACAAACAAACCTGGATCCAACTAATCAACCAATCACAGAACAGAACGATCCAACACAAACAGCAGGCAGCAAAATACAGAGCAAGAACCAGCAGAACCAGCAGAACCAGCAGCAGAACCAGCAGAACCAGCAGAACCAGCAGAAGAACCAGCAGAACCAGCAGAACCAGCAGCCTGACTCCCTCACAGCAAACAGGTCAAACTGTGCTCATTAAAGTACCACAATGATTTTCTTATGATTTAAATGTCATCAGTAGAAAAATGAATCAAACTTTACAGTTTTGATGAATGCTGTTTCTCCTGCCACATCTTCACATTCACTGATCATACTGATCAATACCCAATCTGTGTTGGTGAACCAGTAATGTGTGTGTGTGTGTGTGTGTGTGTGTGTGTATCCATTACAGATGTTCCAGCAGGTTTTTGTCTTGTTCAGGTGATGAATCACGGTGTCTTGGGTTATAACGGCTGTTTGGAAGTGAAACACAGTGAGTTGTAATCAGTCTTGTTATATTTTTACTCCTGAGTGTGTGTGTGTGTGTGTGTGTGTGTGTGTGTTAGTGTGTGTGTTTGTGTGTGTAAGAGAGACAGAGAGAGAGAAACAGAGAGCTTCGTCATTTTTAATTTTGCTCTTTTAGTTTGACCTCTTCTTGAAACCAGTTTCTATCAAAAGCTGCAAGAGTGTGAAGAGTGCCACAGTGTGTAAACTGTCTCTGTCAGGAGTGTCTAGCTGGTATAAGTAAAGGATAGTCATGAGCCTCAGATGGCTGGAACTTCCTTTGGCACTGCCGCTGCTGATGGGAATGTGGTGGGAATGGGAATGAGGTGTTAAGATCCAATGCTAGTCTGCCTCGGCCTCAGCTGCCCTAAAACACTTTGTGAGCCTCATTAACATAACAGTCATTAACATAACAGTCATTAATATAACAGTGTCATTAACATAACAGTGTTATGTTAGTGTTATGTTATGAGCATGTTCAGTGAACGCTATACTTTTAACGTGTTCATGCACAACACTGCAGATATACATGCTGTAAATATTATGACAATATCCTTTACATAATTCATGATGGACACCAGACACTCTAGTTTCAGCTCCAGCTGCTCAGTGCTTGTGAACATCAGCGTTCTCAGAATAAAATAAAACTAAATGTCATGATGTTGACTGATGAGGCTGACAAGATGTGTTCACTGTCTCTTACCTCATGTCGTGCTGCTGGTTCAGCTGGACGTTGTCCACTGGTTTGTTGTTGTATTTGCCCAGCTCGTTGTGGTTCAGTGAAAAGCAGTCGTTTTGGATCGCTGATAATTTCATCAACATAGTCAACACATTTTGCCCCTTCTTCTTCCCAGTCCTCTGTGAGTTTGTTGGTCAGTGTCCTGTCTGTTGCTTCTTTCACACGGTCCTTCAGTTGATTTTCCCACTCTTCCAGAATCAGTTCATTAACCTCATGCTGTGTTAAAGCATTCACTACAGCATTTGCACAGGGATTGTTTGGGTTCATTACAGCATTCGTTCAGTTTCTGACAGCATTTACTGCATGATGACAGACAGGAGTAAAACCCACCTCCAAAAACACCCAAAATGCAGATACCTAAGATGACATATAGGCCCCACACCTGAAAAAGAAGCATTAAAGAACATGTTGCATTAACACAGTATTATTGTGCACTGAATCTACTTCATCAGTCCCACTGTTGAATAAAGGGATAACACTTACCACAATGACTTCAGAAAAAATCACAAACACTCACCAGTGACTGGCCTTTGAGCTCAGTGATAATTTCTTGTTCCTCAGGTGTGAGGTTGCTCTTGTTCTTGGCCTTGCAGGCCAGTACTATCTGCTTTGGTGACTGATCGTTCTCACAGCACAAAAACCAGTCTCCATCAATTAATACAGATGCCATCCATGTAAGACCCATACAAACTGCCTTGAGGATGTTCTTCAGTAAAACACAACAAAATGTGCCCGAACATTTTCTACATGTATATCTCAGCGCTCTGTAACATGCTCTGTCTGTCCACAGTATCACTAAAAATATTATAAAAAATGGCAGAATCATGTAGACAACACACTGACTCCTTCCTGGCTTACAAGTGCATGGTAAGTCCAGATGCAGCACAACATGGTAAGAAAAAATCAGAATGATGGAGACGTAGATGTTGGCTGTTTTAAAAATGTGATCAATAAACTTATTCAGTGTAATTTTTAAGCTCTCCATGTTCAGCTCAAGTCCCTGCATCTACTCTCAACTGCAGCTTCACACTGAACATGTACTGACAGGAATCCACACCCCTCTTGTTTTCGTATTAAAGTATTTGCATACCCGATATTGCACGATATGCAGCTTTAGCCAAAGTTCTGACAAGAGGACTGTCTTTAATAACTCATGCAAAAGATCATAGTTATATTTTTTAATTTTCATGCCATGTAGTTCCTTCATTCATGCCCATAACTTTCTGTTGCAGTCAAAGAAATGTATAAAGAAAATATATTAGTTAATGGAAATAAACTGGGGGAAAAGGCGTTGGGATATTAAAGCATAAATTAATACATTTTAAAAATACATCACTGAAGACATGTCCCAACACAGATGTATCTTGAAACCTCAGTTGTTTACCTTCATCTGGGCCTGCACTCGTGCTGAAGGCAGTGGCGTGGCGTGACTTTTCCACTAGGTGGGGCTATGGACCAAGGTTTCTCTGAGCCTCCGCGTATTCTGGCACCTCTCATGCACCGTAAAGGTAGCAGAAAGCCAGCTGCTTGTGGCTAATGGCTAGGCTAGTGATTTCTATAACTTACAAAAAAAAAGAAAAAAAAAAAAGATATATTTGGCCTGCTGCTTTCACTTTACGATTATTATCACAGTATCACAAACAAAGATCCGTGTACCCCTTGCCTGCTTTCAGGGGATAAATGCTGTATTGTATTGGACGTACCTTTAAACACCGTGGCCGTTTCCAATTGATGTTTCAACACACTGTCCAATTCAGCTACAAAATCCACTAGTCCGTTAAAAATCCCAGGGTTCGCCGTGTAATAGGTCTCATCATGGCCAAGTAATGCAAGTTCATATGCACCACAAAATTTGAGTCAATAATCCTTGAAAGAACGGCTCGGTTCCTTCCGACCTCTTCATTGTAGATAGATAGATAGATAGATCTTTTTTATTTCGGTTCATCCTCCATTGCCACATGCAGACAATACAGAAAAAATATACAGCTAATTACAACCGAAAAGGTGTAGGCAGAAGCCGTAGCTTATATAACGCCTACCCTTTCTTACATCTTTCATGTTATTTCATCAAAGCAAAGATCAAAAGGAAAGAAAATCGAATCAATAAATTATCAATATACCATAAACAAAAGGTGACACTGTGATCAGTAAACACTCCTAATGTGGACAAAGTGCTACAGATCAAATGCAAGATTCATAATATATATACATATACACATACATACATATATACATACACATATACACACACACATACATAAGCACACACATACACTCACATACATATATATACACATGCATACATACATACACGTATTTCTATAATAAGGATTTGTATTTATTAATTACCTTAAGTTTAAACATCTTTTTGAATTGACAGACAGATGTGCTTAGCTATGCCAACCCGATAGCTGTCGCTAATCTGGCTAGCAATGTTTGCTTTTCCAAATATAGCCAGTTTCATTGCGTTATCAATATGATACTTGCTTTCTTCATGTTTTTTTTTTTTACATTTTTCTGAAAGATGCTTCAAATCTGTCACTCCCGTTTCTGTCCACGTTTTGTCAGATGTGGACATCCGAAACAGGAGGTATGGGAAACAAAAAAGAGCACGCCTTTTGGTACAACCAGAAAGCCACGGTTTGCGTTGATACCACTCGCTAGCAAAACTCCGAATGTAGAATTTCCCTCGATCACGCCCAGAAGGCTGCTGGATATTCAGGTCCTTCGAGTACATCACTATCTGTATCTGTATCTGTATTTGTATCTGTATCTGTTTAACCATCCACATTATCTGTATCCGTATCCGTATCCGTAATCGGAGTGGGCGGGGCCAAAACCGGAAGTGGGTGGGGCTTAACCGGTATGTTATTTTAACCCTGAAATTGATACGGGTTGATCAGAAGTTGCTATATTTAATGTTTATTAGAAAACTATTTACAGAACAGCCTCAGAATTGAGCTTCAGATCAATATTTTTGATCACAATAGTAAATGAACTATTTACAGAACATTTTTTTATAAACACAGAACATGAATATTCTTAAGTGCATCAATAAATACAGCACATGCAGAAGGCAATTATGAAGTACTAGAGAGAGAGTGTATATACAGTACAGGCCAAAAGTTTGGACACACCTTCTCATTTAATGCGTTTTCTTTATTTTCATGACTATTTACATTGTAGATTCTAACTGAAGGAATCAAAACTATGAATGAACACGTGGAGTTATGCACTTAACAAAAAAAGGTGAAATAACTGAAAACATGTTTCATATTCTAGTTTCTTCAAAATAGCCACCCTTTGCTCTGATTACTGCTTTGCACACTCTTGGCATTCTCTCGATGAGCTTCAAGAGGTAGTCACCTGAAATGGTTTTCACTTCACAGGTGTGCCTTATCAGGGTTAATTAGTGGAATTTCTTGCTTTATCAATGGGGTTGGGACCATCAGTTGTGTTGTGCAGAAGTCAGGTTACTACACAGCCGACAGCCCTACTGGACAACTGTTAAAATTCATATTATGGCAAGAACCAATCAGCTAACTAAAGAAAAACGAGTGGCCATCATTACTTGAAGAAATGAAGGTCAGTCAGTCCGGAAAATTGCAAAAACTTTAAATGTGTACCCAAGTGGAGTCGCAAAAACCATCAAGCGCTACAACGAAACTGGCACACATGAGGACCGACCCAGGAAAGGAAGACCAAGAGTCACCTCTGCTTCTGAGGACAAGTTCATCCGAGTCACCAGCCTCAGAAATCGCAAGTTAACAGCAGCTCAGATCAGAGACCAGATAAATGCCACACAGAGTTCTAGCAGCAGACCCATCTCTAGAACAACTGTTGAGAGGAGACTGCACGAATCAGGCCTTCATGGTCAAATACCTGCTAAGAAACCACTGCTAAGGAGAGGCAACAAGCAGAAGAGATTTGTTTGGGCCAAGAAACATAAGGAATGGACATTAGACAGTGGAAATCTGTGCTTTGGTCTGATGAGTCCAAATTTGAGATCTTTGCTTCCAACCGCCGTGTCTTTGTGAGACGCAGAAAAGGTGAACGGATGGATTCCACATGCCTGGTTCCCACTGTGAAGCATGGAGGAGGAGGTGTGATGGTGTGGGGGTGTTTTGCTGGTGACACTGTTGGGGATTTATTCAAAATTGAAGGCACACTGAACCAGCATGGCTACCACAGCATCCTGCAGCGACATGCCATCCCATCCGGTTTGCGTTTACTTGGACGATCATTTATTTTTCAACAGGACAATGAGCCCAAACACACCTCCAGGCTGTGTAAGGGCTATTTGACCAAGAAGGAGAGTGATGGAGTGCTGCGGCAGATGACCTGGCCTCCACAGTCACCGGACCTGAACCCAATCGAGATGGTTTGGGGTGAGCTGGACCGCAGAGTGAAGGCAAAGGGGCCAACAAGTGCTAAACACCTCTGGGAACTCCTTCAAGACTGTAGGAAAACGATTTCAGGTGACGACCTCTTGAAGCTCATGGAGAGAATGCCAAGAGTGTGCAAAGCAGTAATCAGAGCAAAGGGTGGCTATTTTGAAGAAACTAGCATATAAAACATGTTTTCAGTTATTTCACCTTTTTTTAAGTACATAACTCCACATGTGTTCATTCATAGTTTTGATTCCTTCAGTTAGAATCTACAATGTAAATAGTCATGAAAATAAAGAAAACGCATTGAATGAGAAGGTGTGTCCAAACTTTTGGCCTGTACTGTATATATATACATACATACATATATATATATATATATATATACATATAAATAGAGAGAGAGAGAGAGAGAGAGAGAGAGAGAGAGAGAATTTGTAATATTTATACTACTACTATATTTATTTTTTATGAACTACAGTGAAAAAGTGTCAGTCTCTCAGTGCATGCAGACAAAATAAAATACAAACAATAAAGTCCTTTGTGTGTTCAGCTAATGTGTGTGTGTAAGTGGTGTGTGTGTGTGTGTGTGTGTGTGTGTGTGTGTTAAGACTATGACTCTGTACCGCACCCATTACGAGCAAAGTTTTCCAACTGACTTTATATCAAAAACCAGCTGGTAAGTGAGCAGATGGTAAAAAAAAAAAAAAAAAAAAAAAAAAGTGGTGTGTCGGCAGTGAGAGACGCATTCAGCACTAACCCCTAACCGCTAACCCTTAACCCTTAACCCTTAACCCCTGACCCTAACTCTGCTGCGTCTGTTACCAGTCAAGTTCAGTAGAAACTCTACTGACTATCAGACCGAGGGAAGAACGAGCTGGAAAACACCTGACCGCTACTGAAGAGAGACACGACGTGAGCTGTCACACCTGAAGGAGAGACAGAGAGACTGTCCCTGTGTGTGTGTGTGTGTGTGTGTGTGTGTGTGTGTGTGTGTGTGTGTGAGTGTGTGTGTATGTGTGTGTGTAGGGGAGGGGCGCTGTGTGTGATTGAGAGAGTATCCGGCTCAACCCTATTGTTAAGTACTTGGTTAAGTATTTGGTGTTGTTCATGGGAGGGCCGGTGAAGGTCACTGAAGCAAGGAGGTTATTTGTAAATAATTACTTAATTATGACATATTATCAATAAATAATTAGTAAATGTTTACCTAATGAGTTGCTGAGATATATTTTGAATGAGGTCCATTCCTCATCTGTTCTAAAGGATTCAGTAATCATACATCAGAATAGCTGCCTGTTTGTTACTGAAACAATTAACGACGAACTTTCTGCTGATTTAATCAGAGGAAAATGTTGTTGTGAACATTCCTCTGTGTGGCTCATGGGCTCTTCTGGGAAACAGAAAGTTGAGTTTTGTTTCACTTTCACTGTTCAGCCTGGTTTGGCAGTCTGACAGAGATCTGGTCATTCCTGTCCTGGATTTGTTTTTCCAACCGTGGTGAACCCAAAGGTAAATTTCCATGGAAGTAGACAATGAAGTATTGAGTTGTTATATTGTTTTTTTTTACTCCTGAGTGTGTGTGTGTGTGTGGGTGTATGAAAATAGACTTACATTAGATTTGCAGCTAATTTACACAAACCATATGTGCAGGTGTTGAAGATATGCTGGGTGAGACATCTAGAGAAGGGTGTGTGTGTGTGTGTGTGTGTGTGTGTGTGTGTGAGAGAGAGAGAGAGAGAGAGAGAGAGAGAGAGCTTGGTCATTTTTGTTCTTTTAGTTTGACCTCTTCTTGAAACCAGTTTCTGTTAAAAGCCGTATGTGTCGGTGTGTGAACTGTCCACGGCGTCCTACAGCCATCTGCCTGCCTGTTGTGTGTGTGTGTGTGTGTGTGTGTGTGTGTGTGTGTATTGTTGTTTTCAGCTTTTTAGGAGGAGTCGTATTTCTGTAGTGTTTTGTTTCTGTCTGTCTCTGTGTGTTTGCCTCCTCCCCTGCCCGCCGGCTGGTTTTGCCTCCACACAGTTTGTTGGGGCCTTTTCACACCTGAGAGTCACAACCATTGACATTGAATTAGAACCAGCATGAGCCTTTGGTTCACAGGAAATCAGAGTGTTTCCGGGTGGAGACACCGACACACTGCCACACACACACACACACACACACACACACACACACACACCCTTCTCTAGATGCCTCACCCAGCAAATCTTACTTACATTAGATTTCCAGCTAATTTACACAAACCATATGTGTAAATTAGCTGGAAATCTAATGTAAGTCTATTTTTTTTTGGAAATAAAGCCAGTGACAGCTCCTGTGTGATCATTAGACTTCATATCCTCATCATTAGGCCTGATCATAATGCAGCCCAAGATTAGCAGAGCAAAACTGACATAAATAAATCATTTATGTTCACTTTCATTTTCAAATGCAATTTGGGTTTAGAGCCCATCACTCAACAGAAACAGCCAACTGTTTATTTTTGGAAAAGGTTAAACATAAGAACTCTCTAGATAAGGGTTCTTATGTTGGTGCTGTCTTCTTGGACCTAAAACGAGCTTATGATGCTGTTAATCACAACGTTCTTTTATCTAAATTAACATATTTTAATTTCTCTGAGCAAGCTCTCCACTGGATAAAATCATACTTGTCCAGTAGAAAGCAATGTGTTCGTGTTAACCACTCAAGGTCCCCTTTTTGTGAATGTCCAGTAGGGGTCCCCCAAGGCTCCATACTTGGTCCACTCCTGTTCACACTGTATATCAATGATCTACCAGAGATAGCATCCACACTTAGATCTGCAATGGCTCATATTGATGACTGGCTTACTAAATCATGTCTCTACCTAAACACCAAAAAAACAGTCTGTATGGTGTTTACGAAACAAAACACGAAGGTGTCACATTCTAATGTATTCCTTAGAGGACAGGAGCTTGATATTGTAAATGAATTCAAGTATATTGGAGTGATATATGACTCCACCCTAACATGTAAAAACAAAATCATGTAAAAAAGGTGGCAAATAAGGTTAAATTCAATCTGCAGAATTTTAAACAACTTGGGCCCTTTCTTGACATCAAAGCTGCCAACATGTTCTTACATACTATGATTTTTTCACACATTGAGTATTGTTTTATAAACTGGTCAGTGACAGCATGGCTTCACTTAAAAGCATCGAATCACTCTTTAAAAAAAGCCATAAAAAACCTTTGATTAAAAAGCATTGTCATTTCACCATTGCAGTATCTTAAAGAAACATGCATTTTTAAGCTTTGAGAATTTTAGAAATTTCAAGTATGCTTGCTCCTTGTATAAAGTGTTACATAATCTTGCTCCTCCTCTGCATGGCTTCTTTCAAAGACTTGAAAGCGGTGGTAGCACACGGGCTTTTGTAAAAGGGGACTGTGTGATACCTTTCAGACGTACTACTTTTGGTCAAAACACACTGTCAGTAATAGGAAGTAAACTCTGGAATAGTTTGCCCCTCCCAGTAAGAGAGTGTCCTACATACAACACCTTTAAAACCCACTTAAAACAGTGGCTCCTGGTAAACCAGAGATGTACTCACTATTAACTACCACACATCTCATCATCCAGATTTTATGCTGCTAGATGTGGATGAATAATGTTCTTGTCATCATCCTGTGTCTATTTTCTTTTTGTTTGTTTGTTTGTTTGTTGTCTGTTTTGCTCTGTTTGATGTCTTTGTCTCTGTGTTAGTCTTTATGTCACCTGCCTAGGGACTACACATGTTTGTTGCTTGTTTTTACTAATTCTGGCATATTTACATTGGTGTATCTTTCACACAAATGTTCATGAATATGCATTGTCCCCCTTAAATAAACCAATAAAATAAAATAGATCAAATAAATGATGACTCGGAGTGGGGGAGAGCACTGACTCACGCAATCAAGTTACTGTGACAGCTGTAAATATATACATGGTGTAGTGCCATTAGAAGGACATCTGACAGGACACACTGACACTCCTGCCTCTGTCAGGACGGTTAGACACCTGACCCCAGTGAAGACACGGCCTCCATGACTTGGATTCAGTCCCACAGCCAGAATTCTTTAATCAAAGCTTGTTTGTGGACAAAGTCTGAAATATATATAATGTATATACATCATATACATATTGGTATGGAATACAGGCATTGACTGTGATAAGAGAACAGTGAACAGTGAGGTAATGGTGCCCTCTAGTGGCTAAACACACTCAGAGTCAATGCACCTGTTGAATCACCCAATACACAATCAGTAGGACTAACATGTAATATGCCCTGAACGGCTTCACGTGTTCAAGGTTTCACAGACAGAGCTTCAAGAAACACTGACCGTGTTTAAGCATTCAGAAAAAAATAACACTTTCTAACTTTTCTAACATGCACAAAAATAACTATAATATTACTGCTACTAATTCTTTTTTGTAATTCAGGTTATTACTTTTTCCTTTGGTGTATGACAGATCAGTGAATCACATTGTGAGGCAGCTCTTGTTGCTTATAACATGACAGCATTAGCGCATTGTTGTTTTCAGAACCAGTAATGTGTGTGTGTGTGTGTGTGTGTGTGTGTGTGTGTGTGTGTGTGTGTTGATGTATCCATCACAGACGTTCCTCTTCTTCCAGCAGGGCGTTGTCTTCATCAGGTGATGACAAAGTCTGTTTGGAGGTGAAACACAGACAGATGTAATCAGTCAGGTTCCTGTCAGGAGCTGCCAGCCCTGCAGACAGACCTGAGGACAGCTCTAATGCAGGACAGATGCAGGACAGATGCAGGACAAACACATGCAGGACTTCATATCACTGCATGCAGGCCAGTTACAACAGATTGTACCAACAGTGTTAGAGGAAGCAGCTGTTAGTGCATCCTGTTACTTTTCCTTCTGGATGAAGCTCACATTCTGGATTTTGGGACATAAAAAATTCAACATCAATGTCAAACCACTCTGTGTTTTGGTAAAGTAACCCATGTGTCATCACATGACCTGTGTGTCGTTTTAGTGAACAGGTGATCAGGAATGGATGCATGCACTTACCTGTAATCGAATTGACTCGTCTTCATTTGGCAGCTCCTGTACAAAATAAATATATTTATTTCAGAAAATAAGCATAACCAAAACTCAGATCTTATCTAAAATGTTTTATCTGCCTCTGTGAGCCCATTGGTCCCTCTAAACTCCCTCAACATAAGAAGAAGAATTCTGTCAGGACGCCTCCTCCTGCCTGCTGTGTGAGGAAGTCTGTTGTTATTCTCAGCCTTTTAGGATGATGATGAGATCAGAGCAGAGCGGCTCAGGGTTAGGGTGGCGAGGCTCGAGCTGCGGTGGCCAGTCCATGTGTGAAATCAATATTTCACAGTTTGAGCCTAATGAATCCTGTCATTGTTATCTTGGAATATGCCCGTGCCATCAGGGAAGAAAACATCCCTTGATGTTAAAACCTGCTCATTTATATATTCAGGTAGTCAGCTGACCTCGTTTTTGGGCACGTCATGTTGCTGAGGCTCAATCTGACCACATGAAGCAGCCCCAGACCATCACACTGCCCCCTACAGGCTGCTACGGTCAGCACCAGGCCTGATGGGAGCATCACTTCATCTGCCTCCTCTCACCATGATGCTCCATCAGTCTGGAACAGGGTCACTCTGGACTCTGGACTCATCAGACCACATGACTGTTTTCCATCGCTCCAGAACCAATCACTCACCTCTCTGATGTGGGGTTTTCTTTAGGCTCCACAGCTGTTTAGTCCCAGTCCCTTGACTTCTCTTTGTACTGTGTGTGTGGAAATGCAGTTAACTTTCACTATTCTACTACTACTACTAGTTCTACTGATGTTTTTTTTTTCGATATGATGCAAAAAACTCAGTGCAAAAAACATCCGGTGTGGGCACTTTTTTTTTTTTTTTTTTTTTTAAATCTGACCATTCAGGCGTTCTTCCCACACTCAAAAACTTTAATTAAGATTGCAAAATTAGTGATCACAACTTCATATAATAGACATAACATGTTAGAACTACAAAACCTATGGCGCAGGACACCTCTGTGTGTTGCAACTCCGCACAAATTGTAGTTCTGGTACGCCTCTTCCGGGTTAGGGTAAAACCTTTGAATTTAGGTTTAAAAGCCATACATACGGTAGTTTTTCAACAGCAAAAGTATAACCTTAACATGTAGCCTATGTTTATATCACGAGTAAAGATGTGCTATGAAAAATGAAAAAAATATATAAATCTATTTTTGATGTGTTTCCACGGTTTTTCCACCCGCTCTGTTTCGCTGACTGAAAGGGTTGTGTTCAATGGCGTAACATATCAGCATATTATCAACTTTCATGCACTTCATTGACTTTATTGATGAAAGTTGTCAAATCAGACACGTCGCTGATAAAACACTAGGATTATGGGTAATGTAGTGCTTCTCCGTGATATGATATCGCAAAAAAAAACATGTTTTCTTAAAATAAAGTTGATATTATACGGGACTTGTGGACACATGCCATCGTTACACAACCTCATAGCTCGTGGTAAGTCTGCCTTGGATGGTTATAACGTTATGGCTAATAATCAGATCTTTTTTTCGGAATATCGATTAAATTTGCACTTCCGGTATCTATAAACCACCACCCACACCGTGATGTCTTTGAAGCCGAGAATCCGTGTCCACCAGGACAGGTATCCTAATTGACTTTCAGTGAACACTGTTTTCGTGGTGACCGCACGGAATTAAAACAGGTTACATGCGAGGAGCACGCAATGCGTTATTAAGAGGCCGTGCTCATTTCATGGATTTCTGTGAGATCAGGTTGGAAATGAAGCCGGTACGGCCCGGTCAATGTCTCGGGCTGTCAAATGTCTACAAGACTACCTGAAAAACACCGGGCAAACAGCTGATTTCTCAGCTTTAAGGAAAGAAGAGCTAAACAAGATAAAATGTGTTTTCAGGTCAATGTGACTGAGTGGAGAAATGAGCAAGTCATAAATGGTAAAAACATTCTTATTTTGTGTACCACTGTTTTGTGATTGAATAAATGACATTTCTTGTAAGGCAATCTCACTTTTTCATTGCTTAATAATCATAACATTTACCCTTACCAGACACAGCTTGTCAAAACAATGCAATTTACCGCTTTTTACAAAGAAATAAAATTAATGTTATGCGGAATTGAGTTCAGGTTTCATGTGGCCCCCTGGGAAAAATGATTGCCCACCCCTGGTCTAGAAGATGTTTCACCCCCCTTAAAACCAAGATTTAACCAGGACATCCGAGCCAAGATCAGGGAACGGAACATGGTTTTTCAGTCAGGAAATGAACCACAGTACAGGCTGGCCCGATACGCCCTGCTCAGATCAGTCAGAATTGCAAAAAAGTCATACGCAGAAAAACTGGAGAACTGCTACACTGGAAATGACTCCTGCAGGATGTGGCAGGGAATTCAGGCTGTCACAAATTACAAGGGGAACAAGCACACAGCTAGCACCTCAGACACCACCCTGCTGGACAAACTCAATTCCTTCTATGCCCGGTTTGATACCCACCAGCAGAACACCATGCAAGCATTACCACCAGGCCTGGGGGAAAGCAGCCTCCAGGTAACACGGGCACAGGTTCTAACCCCCCTGAAAGCTTCTGCAGCAGAGGTGTACACCGACATCTTCAACACTTCATAATCATACCGGTCCCCATGAAGCCACACACAACCTGCATGAATGATTTCTGTCCAGTGGCACTCACTTCAGTTGCCAAGAAGTGTCTGAAGAAACTGGTGCTGAAGCCCATGGACTCCATTATACCCATAACAACTGACCCTCTTCAATTCGCATACAGGAAAAATAGATCAGTGGATGACACTGTAGCACTAGCCCTGCACTCAGCCCTGGAGCATTTTGACAGCCCCAATACATATGTCCCAATGCTCTTTCTGGACTACAGTTCAGCCTTTAACACTGTACTGCCCACTAAGCTAGTGGCTAAACTGGCAAGCCTTGGGGCTGCCCTCTTCCACCTGCAGCTGGATACTCAACTTCCTGACAGAAAGACCACAGGTGGTTCGAGTTGGGAACAGGGTATCCACAGCCCTAACCATCAGCACTGGGACCCCCCAGCCCAGCTGCCTCAGCCCACACTATATACCAATGACTGTTTATCCTCTCACAAACTTTGTCATATTTACAAATTTGCAGATGACACATCAATCCTGGGACTCATCAAGGGCAGTGATGAGACGCAGGCAGCTGGTGGACAGCACGCTCGCCTATGGAGAGGAGAAGTGCCCTGTCCTGAACACTGACAAGACCAAGGAGCTAATTCTGGACTTCTGGAAGAAAGCTCCCCCCCTACAACCCCTGCTAATCAAAGGTGCTGCGGTGCAGTGTGTTGACACGTTCAAGTTTCTGGGCCTGCACATCACCAACACCCTCAGCTGGTCCAAGAAGCTGGCCACTGTGAAGAAGGCTCAGCAGAGGCTTTACTTCATCAGGTCCTTGAAAAAAGCCGGCCTCAGCGGTCAACCGCTCACCCAGGCCTACAGAGGTCTGGTGGAGAGTGTCCTCACATGGGGCATTCCTGTGTGGTATGGCAACACAACAGTAAAGGAGAGGAAGCCCCTTCAGAGGATCATTAAAACAGCACAGATAACATTTTAAATTAAATAAATTGAAAAATACATAATAAATGGGGAAATAAATGAATAGGAATTTAATACAAAGTCAGATGAATTCAGAATCAAACTGATATGGTAACACTTCAGCGATATCACACGAGCGGCAGTGCTGCTGTCCTGCTGATATTCAGTTTAACAGCGCGACCTCCAGACTGATGTTCACATCAAATAACAGAAATAAGACACATCATGTTTTACTCATTTCATCGATTTTTTGGCTTCATCTATACAGAAATTTGATCTGATAAAACCCACATTCTCAGCACCTTAACTACCCCCCCCACCCACGTACACACATACACACACACACACACTGCACTACTGCACACACATAAAGACGGGAGGGAAGGGGAGATCCCATAAGGCAGGATCAAGTGTGACAGTTCCTGAGACCCAGTCCGGGAGTCAGGTTCTGCCACTTGGTCTCATGGGTTGACACTAACCCTGAACCTCCGGAGTGTGTTGTTCCCCAGGTTTTGGGTTTTTTTTTTCTTCTGTGGTTTAAATTGTTCACAGAGTATTTTTCTCATTCCTTGTTTACAGTGTTTATATTGCTCATTCTTTGTTTACAGTGTTTATATTGCTCATTCCTTGTTTACAGTGTTTATATTGCTCATTCTTTGTTTACAGTGTTTATATTGCTCATTCCTTGTTTACAGTGTTTATATTGCTTGTTTACAGTGTTTATATTGCTCTTTGGTAGTGTTATCTGTATATTCTGTTTATTGTGTAAATTGTGCTTCGTATCTTGCTATCCACTTTGCTGCTGTGATGCGGGAAATTTCCCCACCGTGGGACTAATAAAGGAATATCTTATCTTATCTTATCTTATCTTAAACCCTGTTATGACATATGTGTTCAGATGCGAAGTGAAGTCGTGTGAATAGAGCCCCGAATTTTTCGTCCAGGATGAAAATTTTGAACAATCAAGTCTGCAGAGAGGATTATCGGGACTAACCTCCCCTCCATTCAGGACCTGTACCAGTCCAGGGTCAGGAACAGGGCCGGTATAGGATCTCTGCTGACCCCTCTCACCCCTCTCATTAAGAGAGAGCAAAGTTTACTGGGGTCAAATTCCTTGTATATTAATTCATACTTATAGCTGATTCTGATCATTTTCTTAAAAAATAAAATAAAATCAAGTCAAATCAAATATTTTCAGGTTTCAAAGGGTTACAAAACGATAATATTAGAGAACAGAATAGTGCGTCCTCCTGTGATGTGTTTAATGACCAAACAGGGGATCGCCATCTACAGCGCTGCCTCCTCTTCTGTCTCTTTGTATCAGCTGTTTTATTACGACCTTCTCCACCGCTGCCATGTTTGTTGTCAGAGACATTGGACACTGTGCTGCCCTCTAGTGGATTTATAGCTTAACAATGTAAAGGATGCTTGGAAGCATGTGGGCAGAGACGGTTACGTCGTTTGACATGGATGCATTTAGTTTCCTGTGTAAAGGAGTATAAAATTGTATATAAAATTTTCAATTCACTAAATGTCAGCAATCATGAACAGGCACCAAATAATTTACAGCAGAGTTACCTTACCTCCTCCTTGACACTTGCCTGCCAGTTGCCAATGCTCAGTAAGGGCTTACTTGTTTGCATCTTGTTTATCACATCATTTACTTTCTTTTAAGAGTGCTCCCCAAATGTTCAAAACTGCAGTTTATTTGTATTTTTCTTACAAATTTGTCAGTTTTACTGTATCTTCATTATGTAAGTCAGTAAGAATTGCCTGTGTATAAAATGCACTGCATAAATACAACTCCCTTGTCTTGCTCCAATTGTGTCGTTTTCTCCCCAAAATGAGATGCGTGGACAAACTCCATCTGCGAATCAGCATTCATGAGGGGTGTTTGTTGACAAAATAGAGTGAATTGTGGGCGTTCATGAGGTGGAGGTGCACGTGTGTATCAAAGGGAATTTCATACAGGTGTGCATACACATGATTTTATGAATCTGATTTTTTTCTTTTTTTTTGGCATGTGTACTTTTCCTGTTTTGTGCATATATAAGCGTTTTACTGTGGAATCCATGCACAGCATTATTAGTGAGGCCCCTGGGCGTTTTAAATGGATAATATAAATATGATGTTATATACGTTTTGTGTAGAGTCAAATGATGTCAATCACCCCATTTTATTGGAACACGCACAGCGCCTGAACGCCCTTCGTGTTCACAAAGAAAGTTGACGACCACCATCATGGTACCAGCTATCTCTGATTGTGAGTTTAGGTTTGTCGACCCAGCTCACACAAAGACGGGGTATGTTGAACCTAGTACAGCCCTCTGACATGAACAACCCTGTACAGAACATGAATCATTATCAGCGTCTCCTCACCGCTGTCCTCTGCTCGGTCCACACCCTCAACTCTGTGAAACGTCTCAGCCCAAAAACTACAGAGCAGCAGCTCTCAGCAGGACAAAGAGCCACAGACATCCAAAAGTCAACAAGGAGCCAAGACATGCAGATCGGTTCTTACCCTGCTGTCTGCTGCTGATCTCTTTGCTGAGTCTGTCGTCTGGTCATTCAGCAAACGACTGTCGTTGACAGTCGTTTCATCAATGATGAAACGACTGCAGCATCCAGCATCAGCATCCAGCCTGTTGCTTTTTTCACATGGTCCACATGGTTTCACATGGTCCTTCAGTTGATTTTCACACTCTTCCAAAATCAGTTCCTCAATCTCATGCTGTGTGTCACAGCATTCACACAGGTTTTTACAGCACTTACTGCATGATTGCAGACAGGTATAAATGCCTCTACCAAGAGCACCCAAACAGCAGATAACTAAGAGGATATATAAGCCGAACACCTGAAAAAGAAGCATTAAAGAACATGTTGCATTAACACACAATTATTATGCACTTCCAATAACACACATGAATCTACTTCATCAGTCGCACTGATGAGTAAAGGCAAGGCAAGGCAAGTTTATTTGTATAGCACATTTCAGCAACAAGGCAATTCAAAGTGCTTTACATAGAGCATAAAGGCATTAAAACAATATAAAAGCAACACAAGAAAACATACATCAAAGAAGCTAAAAGGAGAATAAGATGATAAAGCAGGACATTGAAAGTTACAGTGCAGCGTAGAATATTAACCCTTAATGTGGTTTAATGGAAGGCAGCGGCAAACAGAAAAGTCTTCAGCTGTGATTTAAAAGAACTGAGAGTCGCAGCAGATCTACAGTTTTCTGGGAGTTTGTTCCAGATATGTGGAGCATAAAAACTAAACGCTGCTTCTCCATGTTTAGTTTTGACTCTGGGGACAGAAAGCAGACCTGCCCCAGACGACCTCAGAGGTCTGGATGGTTCATAATTTAGCAGCAGATCAGAGATGTATTTTGGCCCTAAACCATTTAGTGCTTTATAAACCAACAGCAATATCTTGAAGTCAATTCTTTGACACACAGGAAGCCAGTGTAAAGATCTGAGAACTGGAGTGATATGATCCACTTTCTTGGTCTTAGTGAGGACTCGAGCAGCAGCATTCTGAATCAGCTGCAGCTGTCTGATGGATTTTTTAGGGAGACCTGTGAAGACAGCATTACAGTAGTCAAGTCTACTGAAGATAAATGCATGGACAAGTTTTTCCAAATCCTGCTGAGACATAAGTCCTTTAATTCTTGATATATTCTTAAGGTGATAGTAGGCTGACTTTGTAACTGTCTTAATGTGGCTGTTGAAATTCAGGTCTGAGTCCATGACTACACCAAGATTTCTGGCTTGGTTTGTGGTTTTTAACATTATTGACTGAAGCTGAGTGCTAACTTTTAATCGTTCTTCCTTGGCTCCAAAAAATTATTTCAGTTTTGTCTTTGTTTAACTGAAGAAAATTCTGGCACATCCAATTGTTGATTTGTTCAATGCACTTACTCAGTGCTTGTACTGGACCATAGTCCCCTGCACTCTTAGAAATAAGGGTTCCAAAAGGGTTCTTCACGGGGGGCTCAGGTTCTACCCAGAACCATTTGCTTCTGAAGAACCCTTTTTTGAAGAAAGGGTTTTTCAAGGGTTCTTTGTAACACTAAAGGTTCTGGTAAGAACCATTTTGATCCAGAGAACCCTTTTTGGAGGAAAGAGTTCTTCAAGTATTGTTGAAAGCATGGGTATAAGATCCTCACCCTACATCCTACATTAATGTAATTAAACTTGCTCAGTAAAGAGGCAAATAAACAAATATAATCATCCCAGGGAGAATTTTGCTGTTGAAAAGACACTTAAACAGGGTACCAGCACTGAGTCTTGAACCCTGCTCTCCCATGTAAAAGATAACTGTGATACCACTCATCCACCACTGCTATGTAATTAAACAATACATGTTGAATAGACCTCTATCCTGTCTTGAACCCTCAATCTTCAAAATAGCACTGCTATGCTGTTACCTACTGAGCCACCATGCTATATTGTTATGCTATGCAACTACAACCTCTGGAGGGAGGAGCTCATGAGCCATCAAAAGAAAAATAAGAAAAAAGAAAATGGTATTTTCTTTTTGGAACGTGGGCAGTTAACCATCCTCATCTATTTTTCCTTGAGTATGGATAGTGCAGGCGCTGGTGGGATGATGATGTCAGGACTTGAACCCCGATCTCCCAGAGGAAAGGCTGAGGTTCAGTGTGTCAGGCCAGGGAGCTGGCTGCCCTGCCAATGGCCATGTGGGAGCTAATAGCTGGTTTTAATGTGGATTGCGTCACATGGTCTGCCCTTCTCAGCAAAACAGGTGTGACACATCAATAGTGATTACTGTGGTGAAGTGACAGAAGATCAAAAACTTCAGAGAATTAAGGTAAGCTAAATATGATTTCTTATTTCAGCAAGCTTGACTCTAGCTAAGGACTTTTTATGGTGAAAGGTGGACTATTTTAATGCATGCATTTGTTTCTTGTTTCTTGTTTTGATTTTTTTTTTTTTTTTTTTTTTTTTTTGTAGAATGAGTTGCACAGCTTGAACAACAACTGAAGTGTGCCACTGGCTTGAGCAAGAGGGTTATAACTTAATAACTTGTATTCTTTTTTGTTTTGAAGAGAATGATATTGATGGAGCAACCCTCGAAATTCTCTCTGAGAGGATGTCAGAGAGATTAATCCCATCAATAAAAAAACAAGCACAATTCCTCAAGTATCTCGAGCAGTTGAAGTCATCATCATCATCGCCATCATCATCATCATTGTCAACAACAACAAGAAATTGGAACAGGTAAAATGCTGTCAAGATACTGTAATTCTGGTCATTTGTGGGGGAAACTTTATTTCTCTACTAGTTCCAGTCTTTTCATTACTATTTCACACAGCTCAGTCTAACATATTCTTGCATTTTTCCATATTACAAAGACCTCATGATGAGCAAACAGCTGGACCAGAGGCCTGTATCACGAAGCAAGCTTAGTTTTCGCTGGATTAGCCAGACCTGTCCGGATACACTAATCGAGATCATGGTGATCAGGGATAAGCGGTATCACGACGCTGGTTATCAACTTGCTCATTCGATCCAGGTTTGCCTCATCAGGAGCCGTGAACACGCACGTATAAGGGGCGGAGTCTGAGGCAGCCGACCAATCACAAACATGAGCGACAAGGAAAAAAGCACAGCGTATGTCACGGCGGAGGTGAGGCATATTATAGCCTACTGGAAAAGTATGAGGAGGAAAAACAACATCTACACACTAAATCGAACGCCGCGGCTGCCGCGAAGAGAAGGCAGAATGCTTGGCAACGAGTTGCCGACTAAATGCGCAAATTACACATCAGTGGCTTAAGTCCACATCTGACGCTGAAACCTATGAACTCACTGCACTGCACAGATGTGCTGCGTGTATGAGAGATATTTAATTCCTCCAGGTGTAATCCCTCAAAAAATCCCCCAAAACACAAGAATATCATTGCATTTTGTAAGTTTGCCATTTTATTATAGGCTACATTTATTTACTGCCATTTATTATACAGGCTATAATAAAATGAAGCGGACGCCAAAAATTAATCACGTCAGTCAGTGCATCAGGTTGACAGCCTGAATAAAATCAGATACTGAGCTGCGTTTGAACAGGAACAAAAGGCAACTATAAATGCCTACTCGCCCTCTTGAATGAAGGGTAGGGGAGAGTGGGGTAAGTAGTGCCAATTTTTACTTAAAGTGCCTTTAAAGCGAGGGGATTACAGTAATGCCTCCAACTAAAATATGCACATATAGTTTAGGATGTTGTGCATCCCTGGGAACAATCACTTTGGATCTTATATAAACTGTTTGAGAAATATAGCTTTTGAAAAAAAAGTGGTTTTGTGGCACAACTTGCCCCCAGTGCGGGGTAAATTGTGCCAGTAGAGAGAATACACTGGGGTAAATTGTGCCATTGATAATTGAAGTAAAACAGATCATTTTAATCTCACAAATGATAATTCTATATAAAAGCAAAACAAATTCAATACAAAATTATTTATTTAACATCTGTTTATTATTTTAACAAGATCACAGGCCACTTTTCTATAACGAGGCCGAGCGCCTCATGAACACATACCCAGAACAAAATAAAACTTCCAAAATGAGCACCTGCAAATCATCTTCATCTGAATAGTTTTAGTGATCAAAGGTAAGAAAATAATGTACAATAACAATAAAATACAAGAAAGTAATATATAGTATGTAATCACAAGTTGTGCCACTGGCACAACTTACCCCAAGGCCCTTTGGCACAAATTACCCCAAGCCCACCATTTTGAAAAAAATGCATCCCCCAGCTGTTTTGAGCTAACATCATGCTAACTGTATAGACTCATGGTGTAGCTTACTAAAGTACTAAAACCTGTGTGAACTGTTTTCAAAGTTTTCTATAATTGTTCAAACACAGCAATCAAAAAACCTTGATCATGGAAATTTTACTTTGGAGGGCAAAAAAATGTTTTTTGAACTGAAATGTGCTTTCCTCTCAAGCCATGTGTCTCCCTTCTTTGCAGGGTGAGTGAAATGGATGCCTCTTCAAAAATATGTGGTCACATGACCAACTTCTTCTATGGTTTTCTAGATAACAGAGGTGGCACTACTTGCCCCTTGGCACAAATTACCCCACTCTCCCCTACAAATGATCCTTTTTCATATTTGCATCAGCGAGCTGTCAATCAGGCCTATTCTCTCACCCAGGAATAATTTGCCCCCCAAAAATATTTAGAGCAAATTAATTGAGCCATTTTAAATGTCCCTAAAATGTTGTGAAATGCCTCTAAAAATACTTTTAATTATCAAATTTAAAAAAACAAAAAAAAACAAAAAAACGATTTCTCATTTCTGTTTTCCTCTCCCACAGAGTGTCAGCTCTGTACAGCAGGCAGCTGGTAGCCAGGCTGAAGCTGCTTCACATTAATATTACAGCCTCTCTCTCATACAGAGGGTTGTCGGCAAAATGTTACGGATATGGCCGGTCAAGGAAAATCCTTTAATGTCGTAATGCTCTCCTTATTTGGACTCGCTGTTCAATGGGATCGTCAATGATTGGTCCGGCCACGGTTTGGCAAACAGCTGATTGGCCAGGGGGCGGTGCTTTATGTAGGATTCAATCCTATCCTGAAAGTTAGCCTGCCCTGGAGCAGGCTAGCGTTCAGGATAGGATTAGGACAGGTTTTCTATCCCGATCAGAGGTGAACCAGCTTTGTGATACAGAAAATCTGGAGTTGAGCCTGAAGTTATCTCGCTAACCCCTTAATCCTGCTTCGTGATACAGGCCTCTGCTTCACTGGGTCAGTTTGCTTTCCTCAAAGGATTAAAAGATACACTTGAGGCAAAGGACCCAGAACTTTTGTCCCCTCGGAGAAATGATCTGTCACTGTATGACATCCTCAGCAGCCAAACAATGTAGGTTACTTTTATCATTATTATGGAAAACTACTGCACACTGTAGTTTTAAATTGAGATTATACTCCATATAATGGCACTTTAAGACAACATGTTCAACTTATTCTATTATTTCTCTCCCCAACCAAGGTATCCCTCAGCCAAACAATATACAGAGATTTTAAGCCTGTTCATACGCAGATGTCCCTTCATGCGGGAGAAAATTGGTTCAGGACATGTGAGTAAGCACAAAATGAGTCTGTTAATGTATGTTTGCATACCTTAATTGTATAGATATAGCTACTGTACATACTGTATCTCAATATATAATAAACAGAAAATGCATTCACCTAATGTTCACATTTGCCAAAAATGAGTATGTCTATCTTTTACTGTATAGGTGTATTTTACAAAATGGCTTGATGTTGACAAATCTGGACAATACTGAGGTCAACAATCATCTCATTTTCGACTGCACTATCCCCTTAAGTAAACAATTCCTCTCTTGGTTGTAGGATGATTTACATGAGTCTCTAACAAGTTCAAAAAGGAAAGGCGACCCCTTATTGGTGACTCAATGGTGCAACAAATGTGTCCAAACTTTTCTGTGGCAGGATCTGGAAAGAAGCGCCATACTCTGGGTCAACCAACCAGCTTTTCTACATAACCAGGCCCGCTGTAAGTCTTTGGAAACAACATATAACTTAAGCATACTTTTTAAAAAATTATCATGTACACCTCATCTTAGTGGTTACCTCTTACCATATTGTTGTGTCATTTTTCATGCATCATAGGCTCAGGAAGATGGAGACTTTGGAGAGGATGAAAGGACCATTCAAGCTCATATCCAAAATATGTCTACAGAGATGCTTAAAGTACACCCAGATGAGAAATCATTAAAGGAGGGAATGAGACGAACACGTGCTTACCGAAAAACCTTCATGGCAAATGCCAAGGCTGAGGAAATCATTGAAAAGTTTCCAGCACTGGGGCTTCCTAAAATAGTTGAATTGATCATATTTAATTTCATGTCTATTACTGCATTTATGATAATCAAGTATTTAGAGCTAATATATTTTTGTCCCTCCTTTCAGCTTCTGTGGAAGATGAAGGCACAATTCCTTGTTGAGGCTGATCACAAAATGGTCACACACCATTGCTGGAGATTACATGATGTGATTATGATGCATAATTACAGTATGATGCGTCTGGCCTGAGTCCTATCATCATGTTGCTGATTCCACAGGACCTATGCTCACTTTTGACTTGTTTTCCCCTCGGACCTACAAAGCCTCTCCTCTTCTGTTGGACTGTCCTCAGAGAGTCTACCCTCCTTATCCAACATTGTTCCAAGTTTTTTAAATAAAAGAAAATTTCTCATTAAAATTGTTTGAATGTGTCCTCAATCTCAACATTATAAACAACCACAATATAGTATAAGTAATGAAATAATTGTTTTGCCTGATCTGTAGAATACAGTATGGTTCTTCATAGAACCCTCAGAAAATGGTTATTGGTGAAACCCTTGAAATATGAAAGGGTTCTTGGTGAAACTCCCTGGATGGGTTCTAGATGAAACCTTATGAAGGTGGAATGGTTCTGGATGGAACCTCCACTAAGGGTTCTTTGTAGAACCTCTCATGTGGGGTTCTGGGTGGAACCTTTCACAGACGGTTCTAGGTATAACCCTCCAAAAGGGTTCCAGATGTAACCTTTATAAAAGGTTCTACCTGGCACCAAAAAGGGTTCTCCTATGGGGACAAGCCGAAGAACCTTATATGGTTCTAGTTAGCACCTTTATTTCTAAGAGTGTAGCGCTGTGCGCCATTGGTTGATATTCTCAAAGCTACAATCAGATTGGTTCATCAGCTTCAGTTGTCCTGCAACTTGCCTAAGCAGAGCGACAAACAAAAGTCAAGTTTGTCAAAATATATGATCAAACCAGAGCTGCCAACAAATTTTCCTAGACTCTATATAATTGTATCGTATCAACGGGGATCGATCAACAACACGAAAAATGCGTTCGGCCCACCGTCTACCTCCTGTTTCTTGAGAGCCTTGGTGGTGCTCATTAGCCGTGTATTAGCATTAGCATGCTTATGTCCGCTACTTTGAGTCCATGGCAGGGTGGTGTCGTTCCCACATAGTCCATTCACTTCCACATTCACCTCTAGCCGGTGAATTTTGTTTTCCAGCACTGTAATGTTCTGTAAAAGTTTGTGGTAATCATCTGTAGAGAAGGGAGGCATCTTGCTGCTAGTAGCTTTAGCTGCACCACAGGCTTGTGCTGCTAGTAGGCCTCACTCACGTCGCACTGAGGAGCTTATAAAAATGTTGAGATATGTTGAGATTTTTTTAGTATTTAAAGTATTCAGGAGCTGCTGCCCATATTTTATCTTGGAAAAAACCAAGAATATCAGCAGAAAAATGTAAGCAGAGGCGAGAGCACTCAGAAAAGCGTCTGCACTGTAAGAAAGCAGGAAGCGAAGGAAGGGATAAGACTTACCACTATGAATTCAGAAAACATGACAAACACTCACCTGTGACTGGCCTTTGAGCTCATTGATAATTTCTTCCTCGTCATATGTGTGGTTGTCCGTGTCCTTGTTTATCTTCTCATCTGACCGATCGTTCTTACAGCACACAAACCATTTTCCATCAATCAATACACAGATCACCCACAGAAGACCGATACAAGCCGCCTTGACTGTGTTCTTCAGTAAAACACAACCAAACTTGCTCCAAGACCGTCTACATGTATATGTCAGCGCTCTCTGACATGCTGCGTCCTTCCAGATTGTCACAAAAAATATTATAAAAAATGGCAGAGCCATGTAGACATCACACCGACCCTTCACTGAATTACAACTCTCATCACTGTGCTGTGGTGAGAACCACAGCACAGCAAAGGAAGAAACAATCACAACGATGGCGATGATGGTTGTTTTAGAAATGTAATCAGTAAACTTAAATAGAGCTCGTGAGTTCCCCATGTTGAGGCTCCTGTGTTCGCTCTCAGCTGCAGCTTCACACTCAACAGGAACTCAGAGCAGAGCAGCTGGGCTCATATGAAACCACACCCCTCTTGTTTTTGCAGGAAAGCATTTGCATGCTGATGTTGCACGATGTGGAGCTTTAGCCAAAGTTCAGTCAAGAGGACTGTCTTTAATAACTCATGCATAAGATCATAGCTATATGTCTCATTTTTATGCCATTTTCTTCCCTTATGCATACTCATTTATAACTTTCTCCTGTTTTTAAAGAAATGCATAAAGAAAATAATTAATAAATAATAAAATTAAATTCCAACTGCCGGCAAAAACATTAAGTATATAAACAGACAATAAATAAATAATTAAATGAATGAGTAAATTAATGAATTAATAAGAAAGTAAATAAATAAATAAATGGATAAATAAACTAAACTAGATAAGGGAAATGGCCCATGAGTGGAGACTGAGCAAGTACCAGGAACTCATGGAGGAATGCAGAAGCTGGAGCCGGTGAGCTCACTGCAATGCTGTTGAAGTGGCTGGAGCAGAACAGAGCGGAGCCATACATCCCATCATGGAAGCCACAGAAAAAGCCACATGGTGGCTTAGGATCAAGAGGGGAGACCCATGCCTTGTTGCTGCTGGGATGCAGGCCAGAACAGGATCAACCATAGCTGGGTCACCTGGGTGAGAGGGTCTGATGAAAGACACAAAAACCTGATGACTCCAGGAACATCACTGAAAACATGTCCCACCCCCATCATACAGATGTATCATGAAACCTCAGTTGTTTCCTGTCATTCGGGCCTGCACCCATGCTGAGGGGAAGCTTGTCACCATCTGCACAGAAAACTGCTAAGTACTTGGTGTTGTGCATGGCTCTGGCCCTGTTATGTTATGTTATGTTATGTGGGAACAGCACGGGTTACAGGAAACCCACTCACACATTCTAAACTGTCACTGCACTTTTGAACACTGTTTTGCTTCCTGTGTCTGTGGCTGTATATGTATGTGCTGCCCACACAGGAGCCCCCAACACTGTTTCTATTCACATCTTTCATGTTGCCCGGCGTGAATCTGCATCTTTTTTCATCTTTACGTTGACTTTGTATGTGATTATGTTTCCGTGATTGTTCTGAGCACGTCATTAGCCTGTCAGCTAATAACTGCATTGCTTTCATTTGCTTAGCAGATTGGACACAGCAACGTTAATGTACATCAACCTTTTTTAACATGAGGTGATGATTAATGCATCATTAACATCAATACACCATGTAAGTGATTAATTGTGATTAATTGTGTGTAAACCTATCACAAATATGTAGGTCATCTGCAAATAATTACTTAATTATGACATATTATCAATAAATAATTGGTAAATGTTTACCTAATTAGTTGTTGAGATATATTTTGAATGAGGTCTATTCCTCATCTGTTCTAAGGGATTCAGTAATACATTTTCACCTCATTTATAACATGTTTTTTTTTTGTTTTTGCACCCTCTGATTATATAGCTGATCATACATCAGAACAGCTGCCTGTTTGTAACTGAAACGATTAACGAGGAACTTTCTGCTGATTTAATTAGAGGAAAATGTTGCTATGAACCTTCCTCTCTGTGGTTCATGGGCTCTTCTGGGAAACAGAAAGTTGAGTTTCGTTTCACTTTCACTGTTCAGCCTGGTTTGGCAGTCTGACAGAGATCAGACTGATCAGACTGTGTGTGTGTGTGTGTGTGTGTGTGTGTGTGTGTGTGTGTGCAGGGCAGATGTTGCTCTTTTTACTCTTGAGATGATGAATCACTGGATTTCTGGATGTTGTTCATCCAGATCTTGTTCAGGAGAATCTGTTTGGAAAAAGATAGATAGATAGTGTATTGTGTGTTTGTGTGTGTGTGTGTGTGTGTGTGTGTGTGTGTGTGTGTGTGTGTGTGTGTGTGTGTGTGTGAGAGAGAGAGAGAGAGAGAGAGAGAGAGAGAGAGAGAGAGAGAGTTTCTGCACTCTTCTTGAAACCAGTTTCTGTGTCAGGGACGCGGTGTGTGAACTGTCCCCGGCGTCCCACAGCGAGACACTCCTGCCTCTGTCAGGACGGTTAGACACCTGACCCCAGTGAAGACAAGGCCTCCATGACTTGGATTCAGTCCCACAGCCAGAATTCTTTAATCAAAGCTTGTTTGTGGACAAAGTCTGAAATATATATAATGTATATACATCATATACATATTGGTATGGAATACAGGCATTGGCTGTGAAAGAGAACAGTGCACAGTGAGGTAATGGTGCCCTCTAGTGGTTAAACACACTCAGAGTCAATGCACCTGTTGAATCACACAATACACAATCAGTAGGACTAACTTGTAATATGCCCTGAACGGCTTCACGTGTTCAAGGTTTCACAGACAGAGCTTCAAGAAACACTGACAGTGTTTAAGCATTCAGAAAAAAATAACTCTTTTCTAACACGCACAAAAATAACTATTCTATTACTGCTACTAATTCTTATTCTTTTTTTGTAATTCACGTTTTTATTACTTTTTTCTTTGGTGTATGACAGACAAACATACAAAACAATATCAATAATATGATGGACATGTCAATAACAATAACATAACTAGAAAAAGCATCAGAGTGATATATGATAATGTTGAATACAAATCAAAGACATTGATCATAGTGCAGTTTAAGTGACATAAGTCCAATAAAGATCCCAATGTGGAGGTTTGTTTTTGTTTTGGTTGTTTACCTTGTTAAGCATAACCTCATATGAAGCTGTTATTATCATGACGTTTCTTTCAGCTCTGGAGATTTGGCTGTTTTCCTTTATCTTAGTATTGTGCCAGCAGCCACAGTTATTGCTGATTATCATTCTCATTCTTAAAATTTCATGAATAGAAATCAGTGAACTGGCTCAAGTTCATTAAACTGAGAGGATGAGTTCTATCTTGTGACCATAAATCAGTAAATCATGCCCTTTAAATAGTTTCTTTCATCTGTTTCCTCTCTCTTTTTTTTTTTTTTTTTTTTTGCACATTTTGGGCTGACTACTAAGTGTGTATTTCAAAGCTGAAGGCTGAGAACAGAAAGTAAAAAAATAAACATTTTTCCCTCTGATGTGCTGAGACTGTAGTTTCTTTAATGCCACTGGTACAGCATGGCAAGCCTGTGACTGTGCATTGTTGTTTTCAGCTTTTTAGGAGGAGTCATATTTCTGTAGTGTTTTGTTTCTGTCTGTCTCTGTGTGTTTGCCTCCTCCCTGCCTGCCCTGCAGCAGCAGCCAGTGCCTGCTGGCTGGTTTTGCCTCCACACAGTTTGTTGGGGGCTTTTCACACCTGAGAGTCCAAACCATCGACATTGAATGGGTAAAACCAGTGTGAGCCTTTGGTTCACAGGAAATCACAGCTGCTGCCACACACACACACACACATACACCCACCCTTCTCTAGATGCCTCACCCGGCACATCTTCATCACCTGCACACATGGTTTGTGTAAATTATCTAGAAATCTAATGCAAGTCTATTTTCTGGACATAAAGCCAGTGACAGCTCTTGTGTGATCATTAGACTTCATATCCTCATCATTAGGCCTGATCATAATGCAGCCCAAGATCAACAGAGCAAAACTGACATAAATAAATCATTTGTGTTACTGTATTTTTTAATTTCAGTAAAAATGTCAGTGGAGTGTTTTTAGTCTGTGGGACTACTATTTTTTTTTCTTCATCAGATGATTTGAGAAGTTTTCCCACCACAGAAGATTTCCCAGCACAGTCACAATAGAGAAATACGTTTCCTTGCATGGTATGAAGTTTATTTGCACGACAACAAAACATAGGAAGTGTGATTAAAACTGATCAACACATTTTCATAATAAAATATACAGACAAGAAAAATTAAATTTGAGCAAACTAAAAATCAGGAGGTGTGACAACATTTTCCTCTAGACAGGATCTCCTGCCACACCGACTTTACATGCTGATCAAAAGCTATTTTTTTTTTTTTTTTTAAGTTATTCTACTTATGATTATATTGACATTACAGCACATGTGAAAGTTGCGGCTGATTTATTTGTACAGCACTTCATCAGAAGCCTGAGCCCACCTGGATCCAACTAATCAACCAATCACAGAACAGAACAATCCAACACAAACAGCAGGCAGCAAAACACAGAGCAAGAACCAGCAGAACCAGCAGTTCCAGCAGAACCAGCAGAACCAGCAGAACCAGCAGCCTGACTCCCTCACAGCAAACAGGTCAAACTGTGCTCATTAAAGTACCACAATGATTTTCTTATGATTTAAATGTCATCAGTAGAAAAATGAATCAAACTTTACAGTTTTGATGAAGGCTGTTTCTCCTGCCACATCTTCACATTCACTGATCATACTGATCAATACCCAATCTGTTTTGGTGAACCAGTAATGTGTGTGTTTGTGTGTGTGTGTGTGTGTGTGTGTGTGTGTGTTGATGTATCCATCACAGACGTTCCTCTTCTTCCAGCAGGGCGTTGTCTTCATCAGGTGATGGCGGAGTCTGTTTGGAGGTGAAACACAGTGAGTTGTAATCAGTAAGATTCCTGTGAGGAGCTGCCAGCCCTGCAGACAGACCTGAGTACAGCTCTAATGCAGGACAGATGCAGGACACACACATGCAGGACTTCATATCACTGCATGCAGGCCAGTAACAACAGATTGTACCAACAGTGTTAGAGGAAGCAGCTGTTAGTGCATCCTGTTACTTTTCCTTCTGGATGAAGCTCACATTCTGGATTTTGGTACATAAAAAATTCAACATCAATGTCAAACCACACTGTGTTTTGGTAAAGTAACCCATGTGTCATCACATGACCTGTGTGTCGTTTTAGTGAACAGGTGATCAGGAATGGACGGATGACTTACCAGTAACGGACGTGACTCGTCTTCATTTTGCAGCTTCTGTACAAAATAAATATATTTATTTCAGAAAATAAGCATAACCAAAACTCAGATCTTATCTAAAATGTTTTATCTGCCTCTGTGAGCCCATTGGTCCCTCTAAACTCCCTCAACATAAGAAGAAGAATTCTGTCAGGACGCCTCCTCCTGCCTGCTGTGTGAGGAAGTCTGTTGTTATTCTCAGCCTTTTAGGATGATGATGAGATCAGAGCAGAGCGGCTCAGGGTTAGGGTGGTGAGGCTCGAGCTGCGGTGGCCAGTCCATGTGTGAAATCAATATTTCACAGTTTGAGCCTAATGAATCCTGTCATTGTTGTGTTGGAATATGCCCCGTGCCATCAGGGAAGAAAACATCCCTTGATGTTAAAACCTGCTCATTTATATATTCAGGTAGTCAGCTGACCTCGTTTTTGGGCACGTCATGTTGCTGAGGCTCGACCTGACCACATGAAGCAGCCCCAGACCATCACACTGCCCCCTACAGGCTGCTACGGTCGGCACCAGGCCTGATGGAAGCATCACTTCATCTGCCTCTTTGCCACTCTGGACTCATCAGACCACATGACTGTTTTCCATCGCTCCAGAACCAACCTTTAGCCTCACTGATGTGTGGTTTTCTTTAGGCTCCACACCTGTTTAGTCCCAGTCCCTTGACCTCTCTTTGTACTGTGTGTGTGGAAATGCTGTTAACTTTCATTATTACACTCACTGTATTGTAAGTGGATACACACATGGGCGCACGCGCGCGCGCGCACACACACACACACACACACACACACAGCTTTGCAGGCTCATACTATCTGCTCTGGTGACTGATCATTCTCACATCACACAAACCAGTCTTCATCAATGTACACAGATGCCACCCATGGAAGACCCATACAAACTGCCTTGAATGTGTTCTTCACTAAAACAAAATGAAACACACTCAAATGTTGTCTACATGTATATCTCAGCGCTCTGTAACATGTTTTATGCGACTAGAATATCACTAAAAATATTATAAAAAATAGCACAATCATGTAGAGGTCACACCATCTCCTCCCTGGTTTACAAGTGCACGGTAAGTCCAGATGCAGCACAACATGGTAAGAAAAATCAGAATGATGGAGACGTAGTATGAAATATATTAGTTAATGGAAACAAACTGGGGGGGGGAAGCATTGGGAAATTAAAACATAAATAAATACATTTTTAAAATACATTATTTTAAAAAATACATGAATAAAATGGGATAATTAAATCAGAAAGTAAATGAATAAATTAGGGAATTAATAAAAATAAAATTTATATAGTTGTTAAATGACCATGGCATTTGTGAAAGAGTGTGAAATGGTGTCCATGGGTTTGAGGAACAATAATGTCACTTTGAATTATATTTAGTGAGCCCACAATAAAATGACACAATTTACAACACAGTTAAAGTTGATCAACAACACAGAGTATTTACAATGGTTTATGTAGCTAGGCTACTAGGTTTTACATTAACATTAGCTAACTTAAGCTGGATGTAAACTAGCAACACCAGTTTTTATGTTGGTCAGTTGTTCATTTTAGGCAATAACTAAGAGATAAAATTGATGTATGTTTAAATTTATAGTCATCTAAACTTTAGACAGCAAAAGGATTTAGTTACCATGCCAGAAAGTAACTTTGATATCTCAAAATCGTTATATTTTCTTGCAACGCTCCTGCTACTTCTCCTTCTCCGCATCGTACTGAGCATGTACATAGCAGGTGTCATTACTGTCGTGTTTTGTAAATAAGTGGGTTTATAGTAGGTTTATCTTGAGTGGGTTTATCTCGAATTAAATGTTTAGAATCCATTTGACACTCAAAACCCATAGCTTAAATATGGCAGATCAATATTTCATGGTTAAGGAGTCATTTTACTCAAACCTAATATATTCAGCACCCTTAAAACCCCTAGTTAGACATCTCTGGGGTCCCTCTGGTCACCCCAACTTTGACTGGCTCTCCAGATGTTTCCCCGAGGATATGGCTGTGGATAAATTAGGAGGTGTTACTAGACACCTATAGGAACACGTGGTAAAAAAAAAAAAAAAGCGATTGGTAAGAAATTTTTTGGTAGATTGGCAAAAAAAATACCTAACTTTCCCTCGGCACATGGAGGCCATGTATGTTTTTTTTTAATTCCTTAAAACTTCTTTTCTTGTATTTGTTTTTTTTTTTTTACATTTTTGATGTAATACTTTTAAGGTGACTCTCTTGTAATTTTGTCCTTTTTATTTAATTATTTATTTAGGTTATTTTTTACAAGTTTGTCAGTAATGTTTTGGAAATTTATTTTAACAATTTTTGCAGGGTAATGTTGTGATCATTTTATTAAAGAAAATGATCAAAGAAATCAATAAATCAAGTCAAATCAAATATTTTCAACGGGTCACAAAGCAATATTAAAGCTGCAAGCAGCGTTGGACGGGCCCTCGCACCCGTGCCCCGCGTTCCCCTCGTGCCCGTCGAGAACGGTCCATTCACGGTGCCATTCACTCAATCACACTCACACACACACACACACACACACACACAGAGACTCACGCACACACACACACACACACACACAGTTCTGGCCCAGTTGCTAGCGGCGCTCCTCCAGCAGATGTCGCCCTAAGCTTGCGTTTGAGTTTGAGAGTTGTTTCTAAGGCCTGTCAGTCTTGACCATGGGGCTGAGTGGGGGGAGGGGCAGTGGAAGCAGAGAGAAGAGCAGAGAAAAAAACCCCAGAATCCAAACCTGTTAAACTAGTCTTCACCGCGGCCACAAACTTTTTCCAATCCACAGCAAGACCTCCTATTTTTGTAGGAGAATTAGTCCTCTTTCCATCTGCATAGGTTTGGAAGCTGTCAGACTTTTACTTTGGACTTCTGGGGCCTAATTAGTGCCCATGGTGACGGCAAGTGCATGTTAATTCACAGCAGGCACACCAGGGTCCATGGGAAAAAGTGGAGGCGCTGGTTGTGAACACTCTGACTTTGAGGGCTTCTGAAATCCAAACGGTTTGAAATACCAAGCCCATTTTTGCACTGGGGGGTTCCGATTTTTGATTTTATCGAATTTTTTGCCAGACCTGATGTGCGTGCCGAATTTGGTGAGTTTTTGAGCATGTTTAGGGGGTCAAATTAGGCGTCAAAGTGGCGTAATAATAATAATAAGAAAAAACGAAGCAAAAACAATAGGGCTTCGCACTGGGACAGTGCTCGGGCCCTAAATATTAGAGAACAGAATAGTGCGTCCTCCTGTGGTGATGTGTTTAATGACAAACAGGCCATTGCCATCTACGACCTCCTTCACTGCCGCCATGTTTGTTGTCAGAGACTTTGGACTCTGCACTGCCCTCTAGTGGATTTACTGCTGAGTATCCATGCCAACGTTTAGAAGCGTGTTGGCAGAGACGGTTACATCGTCAAATGATGTCAATCACCCCATTTTATTGGAACACGCACAGCATCTGAACGCCCTTCGTGTCAACAAAGAAAGCTGACAACAATCATCATGGTACCAGCTACACTATATTACCAAAAGTATTCGCTCACCCATTCAAATGATCAGAATCAGGTGTCCTAATCACTTGGCCTGGCCACAGGTGTATAAAATCAAGCACTCAGGCATGCAGACTGTGAAACAAGACATTTGTGAAAGAATGGGCCGCTCTCAGGAGCTCAGTGAATTCCAGCGTGGAACTGTCATAGGATGCCACCTGTGCAACAAATCCAGTCGTGAAATTTCCTCGCTCCTAAATATTCCACAGTCAACTGTCAGCTCTATTATAACAAAATGGAAGCGTTTGGGAACAACAGCAACTCAGCCACGAAGTGGTAGGCCACGTAAAGTGACGGAGAGGGGTCAGCGGATGCTGAAGCGCATAGTGCAAAGAGGTCGCCGACTTTCTGCACAGTCAATTGCTACAGAGCTACAAACTTCATGTGACCTTCAGATTAGCCCAAGTACAGTACGCAGAGAGCTTCATGGAATGGGTTTCCATGGCCGAGCAGCTGCAGCCAAGCCACACATCACCAAGTGCAATGCAAAGCGTCGGATGCAATGGTGTAAAGCACGCCGCCACTGGCCTCTAGAGCAGTGGAGACGCGTTCTCTGGAGTGATGAATCACGCTTTTCCATCTGGCAATCTGATGGATGAGTCTGGGTTTGGAGGTTGCCAGGAGAACGGTACATTTCAGACTGCATTGTGCCGACTGTGAAATTTGGTGGAGGAGGAATTATGGTGTGGGGTTGTTTTTCAGGAGCTGGGCTTGGCCCCTTAGTTCCAGTGAAAGGAACTTTGAATGCTTCAGGATACCAAAACATTTTGGACAATTCCATGCTCCCAACCTTGTGGGAACAGTTTGGAGCGGGCCCCTTCCTCTTCCAACATGACTGTGCACCAGTGCACAAAGCAAGGTCCATAAAGACATGGATGACAGAGTCTGGTGTGGATGAACTTGACTGGCCTGCACAGAGTCCTGACCTGAACCCGATAGAACACCTTTGGGATGAATTAGAGCGGAGACTGAGAGCCAGGCCTTCTCGACCAACATCAGTGTGTGACCTCACCAATGCGCTTTTGGAAGAATGGTCAAAAATTCCTATAAACACTCTCCTCAACCTTGTGGACAGTCTTCCCAGAAGAGTTGAAGCTGTAATAGCTGCAAAAGGTGGACCGACATCATATTGAACTCTATGGGTTAGGAATGGGATGGCACTTCAGTTCATAGTATGAGTAAAGGCAGGTGAGCGAATACTTTTGGTAATATAGTGTATCTCTGATTGTGAGTTTAGGTTTGTCGACCCAGCTCACACAAAGACGGGGTATGTTGAACCTAGTACAGCCCTCTGACATGAACAACCCTGTACAGAACATGAATCATTATCAGTGTCTCCTCACCGCTGTCCTCTGCTCGGTCCACACCCTCAACTCTGTGAAACGTCTCAGCCCAAAAACTACAGAGCAGCAGCTCTCAGCAGGACAACGAGCCACAGACATCCAAAAGTCAATAAGGAGCCAAGACATGCAGATCGGTTCTTACCCCGCTGTCTGCTGCTGGTTCATCATCTGAACTTTGCCCACCTGGTCCAGGCTGTGGTGGTGGTGGTGGAGTTTGCTTATCATCTTGTTTTGGTGGTGGTGGAGTTTGCTCATCATCTTGTTGTTGTTGTTGTTGTTGTTGTATTTGCCCATCTTGTTGTGGTTCAGGGAAAATCAGTAGTTTTGGATCTCTGATAATTTCATCAACATAGTCAACACATGTTACCCCATTTGTTCCCCAGTCTGTTTCGAGTTTGCTGGTCAGCGTCCTGCCTGTTGCTTCTTTCACACAGTCCCTCAGGTGATTTTCCCACTCTTCCAGAATCAGTTCATTAAGTTCATGCTGTGTGTTACAGCATCCACTACAGCAGTTCTTCAGTTTTTGAAAACATCCACAGCATGATGATAGACAGGAGTAAATGCCGCTACTAAACGCAGCCAAAATGCAGATACCTAAGAGTACATATAAGCCCAGCTCCTGAAAAAGAAGCATTAAAGAACATGTTGCATTAACACTGTTATGCATTATTGTGCACTTCCAATAACACATTGTTGTTTGCACTGTTGAGTAAAGGGAAAACAACACTATGACTTCAGAAAACATGAGAAACACTCACCAGTGATGTGTTTTTTATGTCAGTGATAATTTCCTTTTCCTCAGGTGTGAGGTTGCTCTTGTTCTTGGCTTTGCAGGGTAGTACTATCTGCTCTGCTGTCTGATTGCTCTTACAGCACAAAAACCAGTCTCCATCCATGTACACAGATGAAACCCACAGAAGACCGATACAAGCTGCCTTGAGGATGTTCTTCACTAAAACACAACAAAATGTGCCTGAACATGTTTTACATGTATATCTCAGTGCTCTCTGACATGCTGTGTTTGTCCAGAGTATCACCAAAAATAATATAAAACATGGTATGACCATGTAGACATCACACTGGCTCCCTCCTGGTTTACAGGTACACTGAAAGTCAAACTTCAGCACAACATGGTAACAAAAAATCACAATGATGGAGACGTAGATGTTGGCTGTGTTAGAAATATGATCAATAAACTTTTCCAGTGCAGTTTTTAAGCTCTCCATGTTCAGCTCAAGTCCCTGTGTCTGTCCACTCCTGCAGCTTCACACTGAACATGCACTGACAGGTAAGTATATTTTCTGTTTTACACACGAGCGGTCTACTGATCTATCTGATTACAGGCTCTTGTCAGCTTTTGCATATGAAACCACACCCCTCTTGTTTTTGGAGGAAAGGATCTGGACGCCTGTTATTGCACGATATGGAGCTTTAGCCAAACTACCATCAAGAGAACTATATTAAATCATGCATGGGACCATAGCTATATTTATAATTTCTGATTTTTATGCCATTTAGTTCCCTCATGTGTGCTCATGCGTAACTTTCTCTTGTTGTAAAAGAAATGCATAAAGAAAATAATGCAGAAATAAATATTTAAGGGAAATACATGGGGGGAAATGCATTGGGAAATTAAAGCATAAACATTAAGAAAAAACATATAAAATGGGTAAATTAAATAGGAAGGAAAATAAGTAGGGAAATTAATACAAAGGAAATTTTTATTTCTGGTAAGTTCTCAGAGCACATCACCCATACCACCCTCTGCCTCAACATGGTCATCTTCTCAGACCCCACCAAACATGTGATCATGTGGGAACTCACAGTACCTTGGGAAGAACATATGGAGGAGGCCCATGAGTGGAGACTGAGCAAGTACCAGGAACTCATGGAGGAATGCAGAAGCTGGAGCCAGTGAGCTCACTGCAATGCTGTTGAAGTGGCTGGAGCAGAACAGAGCGGAGCCATACATCCCATCACAGAAGCCACAGAAAAAGCCACATGGTGGCTTATCATCAAGAGGGGAGACCCATGCCTTGTTGCTGCTGGGATGCAGGCCAGAACAGGATCAACCATGGCTGGGTCACCTGGGTGAGAGGGTCTGATGAAAGACACGAAGCCCCCGATGACTACAGGAACATCACTGAAAACATGTCCCACCCCCATCATACAGATGTATCATGAAACCTCAGTTGTTTACCGTCATTCGGGCCTGCACCCATGCTGAGGGGAAGCTTGTCACCATCTGCACAGAAAACTGCTAAGTACTTGGTGTTGTGCATGGCTCTGACCCTGTGGGAACAGCACGGGCTACAGGACTACACGGGCTGCAGGAAAACCACTCACATATTCTAAATTGCCACTGCACCTTTGAAAACTGTGTTGCTTCCTGTGTCTGTGGCTGTATATGTATGTGCTGCCCACACAGGAGCCACCGAAACTGTCTCTCAGGGTAATGCCAGCACTGATGCTGCTGAAGCTGCAGCAACTTCTACATCCCCTGTGACCGATTCTACACTTTTGGTGACACTCTCTCTCCTCTCACCATCCAGGATGCTGCTGTCCTGCAACAATCTGCCTCCACAGCTGAGGCTTAACTATGGATACGTAAAGGCACATTTGACACCTCCTCCTGCCTGTTTGTTGCTGAACTTGGAACAGCATCCACCAACTTGGATGGTGGATGCTGTAAATAAGATGTGTTTTGCACCAGGATTTCCTCTGTATGATGAACTTTTTCGTAAAAAATGTTATTTGCAGTTTGGAGCTTTAGCCAAAGTTCAGTCAAGAGGACTATCTTTAATAACACATGCATAAGATCACAGCTGTATATTTCTAATTTCAAATTTTTATGCCATGTAGCCCCTTTTACATGCTCATTCTGAACTTAATCTTATTGTCAAAGAAATGCATAAGGAAAGTAATGCAGGAATAAATTAGTTAAAGAAAATAAATTTGGAGAAAATGCATTGGGAGATCAATACAGAAAAAATAAATACATTTTAAGTTAAATAAATTGAAAAATACACAAATAAACGTGGAAATTAAATAGGAAAATAAATAAATAGGTTTAATACAATGTCAGATAAATTCAGAATCAAACTGATATGGTAACACTTCAGCGATATCACACGAGCGGCAGTGCTGCTGTCCTGCTGATATTCAGTGTAACAGCACGACCTCCAGACTCATGTTCACATCAAATAACAGAAATAAGACACATCATGTTTTACTCATTTCATCGATTTTTTGGCTTCATCTGTACAGAAATTTGATCTGATAAAACCCTTAAACCCTGTTATGGTGTTTTCAGAGGCAAAGTGAAGTCGTGTGAATACAGCCCCGAATTTTTCACCCAGGTTGAAAAACCTGAGCTCACACAAATATGCGAATAATGTGGATTTCATGTTTTCACAACATTCACATCTTTCACGTTGCCTGGCGTGAATTAGTATCATTTTGCACCTTTATGTTGACTTTTTGTGTGATTATGTTGCTGTGATTGTTCGGAACATGTCATTAGCCTCACTCTCTGGGGGCGATTTGTCAGGAAGACTCATCTCTTTTCCTTGGCCTTCCCTTCATGATGTGCATGTTTTTATCCCAACAGGATTTTTGTTCCCCATGTTTTATCTTTTTATCTTTTTTTTTTATTTTTTATCTTTTATCTTTTGTATCTTGATTTTTATTTTTGACTTGAAATGATTCTGTTCTTAGTATATTTTATTTTAGCATATTTTACTAATTCTGTACTCTGTGAAGCACTTTGGTCAACCTTTGTTGTTTTTAAATTTGCTATATAAATAAGGCTTCACTTGACTTGACTTGAATTTAATCAGAGGAAAATGTTGCTGTGAACCTTCTTCTTTGTGCCTCATGGGCTCTTCTGGGAAACAGAAAGTTGAGTTTCGTTTCACTTTCAACTTCTGTTCAGCCTGTTTGACCGTCTGACAAAGATCTTTTCATACCTGCACTGGATAATTTCCATAGCAGTAGACAATGAAGTATTGACTTCTTATAGTGTTTTCACTCCTGTGTGTGTGTGTGTGTGTGTGTGTGTGTGTGAGAGAGAGAGAGAGAGAGAGAGAGAGAGAGAGGGAGAGAGATTTGATTTTTAAAATAACATTTATTTGTCTGTACTGTCCAAAAACATAATACACTGCAAACAAATTCCAAAAACATTACATCAGCACATGTGTAAAGACTAGCTGCCCCTGTGCTACAGAGCAGAGCGCCTCCCCATAACCCCACATCTGCTGGAAGCTGCCCACATCACCAGCAGCTCTGTAGAAGCTGAACTCCACCAGCAGTCTGGACTTCACCATTTTCACAAAAACAGGAACTACATCAACATTCAGTCCCTCCTCCACCTTTTTCCTCCTGCTCACATACACCGCCATCTTTGCCTGACCCAAAATAAAGTTTAGCAACTGGCATTTGTGCCTCTGCTGGCGAGTGTATTTAAAGCCACAAATAAAAACCTCTTTGGAAAAAACCTGTCCACATTTGCTGAAAATAATTTTCAAGACAACAAAAAGAGCAGTGAGACGGGTGCACTCTGAAAAACAGTGAAATACAGTCTCTCTCTGTCCACAAAAGGGACATTTATCCTCCACAGCAGAGTTAATAACAGAAACAAAAGAATTCACAGCTACAATACCATGTAGGATTCTCCACTGCAGGTCTGCATGTTTCTTTGTTAAAGGAGGTTTGTACAAAGACCTCCACGCTGGTTTGACATCAGTGTTCCAGTTCAGATATGTCCTCCATGGGGTGTCACTGCGTCCGTTCAGTTTGCTCTGATTCAGAGTCTTTACCATTAGTTTGTACAGGGTTTTCCCTGAGGCTCCCTCCAGAGGAACACCTGCAGGGCTGGCAGGCTGCAACAGAGGACCACAACAGTTTTTAAAATCAGGAAACAGGCTGATGGTCGGACACAGGTCCGAACAGACTGGCAACAGTGCACCATCACAATAGTCAATTTAAAGTGAACATTCATGTCCTGACAGTTTGTGTCTCCAGTGTTTCAACAGCTGGTTTATGACTCGGGTGAATCTTACTCCCAGCCGAGCAACCAGTCTGACAGGATCCTCCAGCCGAGGTCCAGCCAGCTCCACCACCTGGCCGAGAGTAGAAACACCTGCAGTGTGAAACCGTCCAGACAGACTGGGTCCAGCCCAGCTGGGCCAGTCCAAACGGCCTCCAAAGAGCACGGGCTCCTGGAGGAGCCAGTGCAGAGAGTCAGTCCGGTCCTGCCTCTGCTTCCTCAGCAAAGTCCACACAGAAAACACACTCCTGTAAAACCCTGGCAGAGATGAGGTGCTCAACTTCTTAGAGTCCATTAAAAACAAAGACATGTCCAGTCCCAGACCACCAAGCCGCTTCAGGATGCTGCAAGATAAAAGTTCTCCACACCAGGGGCCTCATTTATCAACCATGCATACGCACAGATGTGTGCGTAATGGGTGCGTAAGAACATTCCCACGCAAAGTATGGGATTTATCAACTTGTACTTTTGCGTAGGAACATGTGTAAATTTAAGTACAACTCTTACCATGCGTACACACAAAACCTAGTGGTAGAACGGTGAAACCACAAATAGAACGCACGAAGAGAGTCACAGTGTTCAGCAACTTCACACGTTCCCTGTTTCCTCTAATTCATACAAAAAATCTCAATTAGTATTTTAGCAGACAATTTCAGTAATTGAGTTAACAAGTTATAAAAGACAGCTGTGGCAGGACAACCTGAAAAGAAAACTTGAAATGCAAGTGCCATGGCTTATCTTGCACTATTGGAGGATTTGGAGAACTGTTTTCAAAGAGCGTGCTGACAGTGAGAGCACAGAGTGGCATCTCAGCAGGTACCGCTTCCCCAAAAACATACTGATGAATTCATGCCGTGATTTACAACCAATTTTGAAGTGAGAGACAAAACGCACCAAAGCCATCCCAGTGCGCATCCAGCTCCTGTCCACCCTGGGATTTTTGGCCACCGGAACATTTCAGCTAGAGTTTGGAGACATATGCGGCATTTCGCAGCCGACACTAAGCAGAATCATGCCGGCAGTGTTGGATGCAATAATTTCTCTGGCCCCAACTTATATTCAGTTCTCATACAGACATCACCAACAAGCCGAAATTCAACGAGGATTTCACGCCGTCGCCGGATTCCCAAACATAATTGGAGCAATAGATTGCACCCACATCGCAATAAAAACACCACCACACAATCCAGTTTCATTCAATCAATGCACAAATAATCTGCGATGCAAATATGTCTCTGTTAAACGTTGTTGCCCAGTAGCTTGGAGGAACGCACGACTCATTCATTCTGCAGAACAGCTCTGTGGGTGTGCGCCTCCAAGCAGGAGCTGTTGAGGATGGCTGGCTTATTAGTGAGTGTTACAACGTTTTGAAATTAATTTCTGGGCTTCGTATGGTTTATTATAACGGCTCTATAGGTAATCGGGGATAACCACTGAAGCCATGGTTAATGACCCCCGGAGCCAACCCGAGGACCCCGCAGGAGCAGCGCTACAACCGGGCTCATGCTCGTTCAAGAACCATCATTGAGCGCGCAATAGGCCTGCTAAAAAGCTGAGGAAAAAAAATCCATTCATGCGCTCTTAAAGGGATTGTTGCTACCATATATGGTCAATTGGAGGCGTTTCTGAATGCAAATGAGCCTAACCATGCACGAGCATGGCAGTTTAGCTTACTGCTTACTGGTGTGCGTACGACCGCTGTCCGCACATTTGATAAATATGGATTTTTTTGTACTTACACACATTCTAAGTTTCACTCCTACATTTCATTCCTACAAAAGAATTTAGAACCTTTTCTACGCACAGGTTGATAAATGAGGCCCCAGGGGCTGCTACCATATATGGTAGCAACAATCCCTTTAAGAGCGCATGAATGGATTTTTTTTCCTCGGCTTTTTAGCAGGCCTATCGCGCGCTCAATGATGGTTCTTGAACGAGCATGAGCCCGGTTGTAGCGCTGCTCCTGCGGGGTCCTCGGGTTGGCTCCGGGGGTCATTAACCATGGCTTCAGTGGTTATCCCCGATTACCTATAGAGCCGTTATAATAAACCATACGAAGCCCAGAAAATAATTTCAAAACGTTGTAACACTCACTAATAAGCCAGCCATCCTCAACAGCTCCTGCTTGGAGGCGCACACCCACAGAGCTGTTCTGCAGAATGAATGAGTCGTGCGTTCCTCCAAGCTACCGGGCAACAACGTTTAACATAGACATATTTGCATCGCAGATTATTTGTGCATTGATTGAATGAAACTGGATTGTGTGGTGGTGTTTTTATTGCGATGTGGGTGCAATCTATTGCTCCAATTATGTTTGGGAATCCGGCGACGGCGTGAAATCCTCGTTTAATTTCGGCTTGTTGGTGATGTCTGTATGAGAACTGAATATAAGTTGGGGCCAGAGAAATTATTGCATCCAACACTGCCGGCATGATTCTGCTTAGTGTCGGCTGCGAAATGCCGCATATGTCTCCAAACTCTAGCTGAAATGTTCCGGTGGCCAAAAGTCCCAGGGTGGACAGGAGCTGGATGCGCACTGGGATGGCTTTGGTGCGTTTTGTCTCTCACTTCAAAATTGGTTGTAAATCACGGCATAAATCCATCAGTATGTTTTTGAGGAAGCGGTACCTGCTGAGATGTCACTCTGTGCTCTCACTGTCAGCACGCTCTTTGAAAACAGTTCTCCAAATCCTCCAATAGTGCAAGATAAGCCATGGCACTTGCATTTCAAGTTTTCTTTTCAGGTTGTCCTGCCACAGCTGTCTTTTATAACTTGTTACATCAATTACTGAAATTGTCTGCTAAAATACTAATTGAGATTTTTTTTATGAATTAGAGGAAACAGGGAACGTGTGAAGTTGCTGAACACTGTGACTCTCTTCGTGCGTTCTATTTGTGGTTTCACCGTTCTACCACTAGGTTTTGTGTGTACGCATGGTAAGAGTTGTACTTAAATTTACACATGTTCCTACGCAAAAGTACAAGTTGATAAATCCCATACTTTGCGTGGGAATGTTCTTACACACCCATTACGCACACATCTGTGCGTATGCACGGTTGATAAATGAGGCCCCAGGTCTCTGGGCCCAGAGAGCAGTCTCTGCACAAACTGAAGGCGGAACGTGGCGCCCCTACTGGCCAGATGGACCAAACCCTGTCCGCCCTCCTCCTTTGGAAGAAACAGGACACTCTGTGAAACCCAATGCAACCTGTCCCAAAAGAAATCAATTAAAACCCTTTGGATCTGAGACAGAAGAGAAGTTGGGCGATCAACACAGGCCAACCGGTGCCACAGAGCAGATGACACCAAATTATTAATAACAAGGACACGGCCTCTGTAAGACATTTTAGGTAAAAGCCATTTCCACTTCATTAGCCTACCTTTAACTTTATCCAAAACACCATCCCAATTTTTCTGAACAAACATTTCATTTCCAAGAAAAACTCCCAAATATTGAAGTCCTCCTTTTTTCCAGAGCAAACCTCCAGGTAATTTGAGCTGATCTCCCAGTCTGTCTCCCACAATTATAGCCTCACTCTTCCTCCAGTTAACTCTTGCAGAGGATATACAACCAAACAAATTTACAGTTTTTACTAGAACATCAATATCTCTCTGCGTATTTACAAGAACAATGACATCATCAGCATACGCCGACAGTTTAAAATGGACATCACTGCCAGGAAAACAAACACCACTCAGATCAGTTCTTAATTTATGGAGTAGAGGCTCGATGGCCAGAGAGCAGAGCATGCCTGAGACGGGGCAGCCCTGTCTGACCCCCCTCTGAACACTGAAAGGAGCACTCAGACCTCCGTTAATTTTCAGAACACTCGCAATGTCACTGTGCAGAACCCGGATCTTGGCTACGAAGCCTGGGCTGAACCCAAAAGCAGCTGGAGTTTGCCATAGATACTGGTGTTCAACCCGGTCGAAAGCCTTTTCCTGGTCTATAGAAATCAGACCAGTGTCTACAGCCAATGAGCTAGAGACCTCCAAAGCATCCCGAATCAGAGTGACGTGGTCTCTTATCAGCCTGCTGGGCACACAGTAAGTCTGGTCAGTGTGGATGACAGACTCCATCACCTCTCTGAGTCTGGTGGCCAGGACCTTGGACAGGATCTTATAGTCCGTGCAGAGCAGAGAAACTGGCCTCCAGTTCTTCAGTTCCTGCAGGTCTCCCTTCTTGGGCAGCAGAGTGATGACGGCCCTCCTGCAGCTCAGAGGAAGCCGACCTGTATCCAAACTGTCTGAGATGACCTCCAACAGGTCCCCACCCAACACAGACCAGAAGGCATTGGCCTCAGCATCCACCTGAGGAAGACCAGTGAGAAAGCTGCTGCTCACATCTGGGATTTCTGTCCACTCATTTTTAAACAGTTCACTGTAGAAACACACTGCAAGTTTCCTAATCTCAGAGGAATCTGAGATTGTCGAGCCGCTGGTAGACCGCAGAGAGTGAACAATTTTCCTCTGACCATTTTTGCTCTCCAGACCAAAGAGGAACTGAGAGGGGGCATCCATCTGCGTGATGTCAATAAAACGCAACCTGACCAGAGCTCCCTGTGCTGTAACGCCCAGCAGGTTGGCTAAAGCCGACTTTTTAGCTTTGAGGGAATCTAAAAGCCCTCGATCTCCTGTAGATTCTGCTAAACTCTGCAGCTCTACCACCCGAATCTCCAGGTCCCTCATAGATCGAGTTATGTCTCTAGTGACATTGCGAGTGAACTGTTGACACAGTTGTTTTATTTGCGATTTACCAAAATCCCACCACTGTTGGATACAGGCAAAATTAAATTTACACTGTCTATGGGCCAGCCAAAAACATTCAAAAGCAGCTCTAAAGTTTTTGTCTGAGAGCAGTACAGTGTTAAAATGCCAATATGCACTCTGTAAACGGACATTTCTAATAAAAACAGAACAAGAAACAAGACAATGATCAGAAAAGCCCACTGGAGTAATGTGACAGCTCTTAAAAATGTTCACATGATGTTTAAAGGTGTACATGCGGTCCAGCCTAGCCAAAGATAACATATTGTCTTTACAGTGACTCCAGGTGTATTGTTTATGATGTTTGTGTAGACTTCTCCACACATCTACCAGCTCATGTGCTTCAGTTAACTGCCTGAACCTGCGTGATGAAGCAGGATGAGGCTCCAGGTGATTTCTGTCCAACAGTGGGTTTTCAGTACAGTTAAAATCACCTCCTAACAACAAATACTCATCACTGCTGCAGTTCCTGATGGTGTCACATAAAACATTCAACACTAATATTCTATCCACCCCATTTGTGGGAGCATACATATTAAGAAAAACTATATTTACATTTTCATACTTAGCTCTAACCTTCAATAAACAGCCTTTAATTATTTCCTCTACCTCATAGGAAACAGGCAAGAAACTCCTGGAGAACACAATGCCCACTCCACCACTACAGCTGGACTTATGGCTCAAAATCACATCACCATTAAATCCCTTCCTCCAGTCACTTTCATTTTCTGTATTACTGTGTGTTTCCTGGATTAACATTACATCAATTTTTTTCAGCTCTATCAGTTTAAAAAAAGCAGCTCTTTTGTTTTCATCTCTGGCCCCATTTAAGTTCAAAGTGCCTGTTTTAAAGTCACACATGGAGAGAGAGGAGCTCAAGAACAAGAGGACAGCAAGACAGGAACAAAGAAACAGCAAGAAAAAGGAACCCAAGCTCCTTGGTTTAAACATTATCATCATCATCACCATCAGCTCTTATTTGTGCTTTTACTTTTGGTATCAGTTTCTTCAGACGATAAACTTCTTTATCTGTCAGCACATCATCCCCAGAGTTAACTGAACTTTTTGTCAGGCGCCTCGCTGAATCAACAAACCTTTTTAAACCAGAGAAGTAATCCTCTACCTTCACAAGCCTGGCTCCCTTAGTTCCCTGCAGAAACCTCTTGATTTCAGCAGGAGAGTACAGGTTCTGCTGGTCTTCCTGGCTCAGAGACAGATCACTCTCACACTCTGCCTGCACTTCTCCTGCTTTTGTCACTTTAGTGACTTTAAAGGCCTTTGCACCGCTTTGCACTGGTTCTGAACTTTTTCTTTTCTGTGACATTGTAAACCAATCATCATCAGACATATCTTCATCTTCCAAAAAATCCGCACCGCCTGACAAATTATCATTTGTTTCTACTTTTTCATGAGTTTCAGTCACAGCTTTCTGCAGGTTTATTCTGTTCAACGTTGTTGTTTTTTGACTCTTTCTCATTTATTTCATCAGTTCGTTTGTTGACTGTTTTCTGTCTCTGATCCTTGCTTTTTCCTGGTATTTCTCTAACATCATTCTTCAGGGGAGCGCTGCCCGGGAGAGCGCTGCCCGTGGGAGAGCCGCTGTCGGCGGTCACATCACCCGCGGCTGCGTCCTCTCCGCGGCTGGTCGCGGGGTCGGTCGGCTCCAATCCTGGAGCCGGCCGGAGCGTCCGGAGCGAATCAAGTGCCCCTCCACACCACATCCAAAACATTTCATTGTGTCTGATGAAGCAAAAACCATGTAATTAAACCCATCAATTTAGGACAGATTGAGTTCGTCCGTGCTGTCTTTCAGGACCATGAAAACCTGTCTACGGTGACACACCACATGTTTAAGCAAAGGGGATTTGCAGCCCAGAGAAACCATTTTTATCGGGGAGACGAGCTGTCCGAACCGGGACAGTTCCTTGGCCAGGACTTCATTTTTAATGAACGGGGGAGCATTAGAAATGGTGATTTTACGGGCCGGATTAACAAGCGGGAGAACAGGAGTGAAAGTATCCTGAATGACAACACCTGATTCAACCATATCACTGACTTTGTCCGTGCTGTCCAAAAAAAATGACAATCGCCCCATTCATGCGGGAGGCAGACTTCACGCTGCCGTAACCCACCACCTCTCCCACCGCCAGGCCGGCCTCCTCCACCGAGCAGTTCACTGCCGGCACCAGTTTGACGGCATGACGGCGAGTCAGCCTCTCAAACTCCGCACCGGCCTCCACCACGGGCATACTGCCCAACCGAGCCGGCAGCCCCGCTACCAAACCAAACTACACCTGCACCTACACACACCTGTCAGTGACCCAAATACAGAGAAATAAAGAAAATACACGCATAGAACAGCAAAAAGAGAAAAAAAACTCACTCACGCTGAAGCCACGCTACCACTCCACACTCCACTCACTCCGCCATTCACTCAGAGAGAGAGAGAGAGAGAGAGAGAGAGAGAGAGAGAGAGAGAGAGAGAGAGAGAGCTTAGTCATTTTTAATTTTGCTCTTTTAGTTTGCACTCTTCTTGAAACCAGTTTCTGTGTCGGGGACGGACTGACTGGGGAGCATACACATTAAGGTGTGTGAACTGTCCCCGGCGTCCCACAGCGAGACACTCCTGCCTCTGTCAGGACGGTTAGACACCTGACCCCAGTGAAGACACGGCCTCCACGACTTGGATTCAGTCCCACAGCAAGAATTCTTTAATCAAAGCTTGTTTGTGGACAAAGTCTGAAATATATATAATGTATATACATCATATACATATTGGTATTGAATACAGGCATTGACTGTGATAAGAGAACAGTGCACAGTGAGGTAATGGTGCCCTCTAGTGGCTAAACACACTCAGAGTCAATGCATCTGTTGAATCACCCAATACACAATCAGTAGGACTAACTTGTAATATGCCCTGAACGGCTTCACGTGTTCAAGGTTTCACAGACAGAGCTTCAAGAAACACTGACAGTGTTTAAGCATTCTAACACGCACAAAAATAACTATTCTATTACTACTACTAATTCTTTTTTTGTAATTCAGGTTATTACTTTTTTCTTTGATGTATGACAGATCAGTGAATCACATTGTGAGGGAGTTCTTGTTGCTTATAGCATGACAACATTAGCATAAGAAAAATAATCATACAAAACAATATCAATAATATGATGGACATGTCAATAACAATAACATAACTAGAAAAAGCATCAGAGTGATATATGATAATGTTGAATACAAATCAAAGACACTGGTCATAGTGCAGTTTAAGTGACATAAGTCCAATAGAGATCCCAATGTGGAGGTTTTGTTTTGTTTTGGTTGTTTACCTTGTTAAGCATAACCTCATATGAAGCTGTTTTTATCATGACGTTTCTTTCAGCTCTGGAGATTTGTCTGTTTTCCTTTATCTTAGTGTTGTGCTAGCAGCCACAGTTATCGCTAATTATCATTCTTATTCTCATTCTTTAAATTTCATGAAGAGAAATCAGTGAACTGGCTCTGAATAATGAGAACAAGTTCATTAAACTGAGAGGACGAGTTCTATCTCGTGGCCACAAATCAGTAAATCATGGCCTCTAAATAAATTTCTTTCCTGTCTGTTTTTTTTTTTTTTTTTTTTTTTTTTCTGACGGCTAAGTGAAGGCTCAGTCCAGGTGACTCGGTCTCGCTAGCGCCCCCTACATTCACTTTGGCTGCATGTCTTGGGCTCCAAACATGGAGTTCTTCTGTCCACATGTCATCCAGGTCCCCTCATCCACTGAGGGCTCCATTGCCCCCTTGTGGCACCAACCTGTCAGTCACCAGCATCTACAGAACAGCTGAGCCTGTGCTGATGCCTTCTGCCGACCCCAGCCAGCCTGCCTCCTCAAACCCTGTGCTGTTTGTTTGTTAAATGTCACACTGCTGAAAAATACGTCAAGATTGATGACGTCTAACGAGACTGACTTTCTCTCTGATCGCTGAGTCACGGCTGAGGCCAGGTGACTTGGTCCCTGAGTCGACTGATTTGAAACAGCCGAGTTGTGCTTCTCTGGTCTGACGTTTATTTGCGTGATACAACATCATGTGATGCAAACTTGTGATACAAAAGAGAAAAAATACATTTGAAAATTTACATTTACACAAAAACTGCAATCTGATGAAAGTAAAAAATGAAAATCATTTCTATATCATATAATCATATCAGACTACTAAGCGTGTATTTCAAAGCTGAAGGCTGAGAACAGAAAGTAAAAGAATAAACATTTTTCCCACTGATGTGCTGAGACTGTAATTTCTTTAATGCCACTGGTAAAGCATGGTAAGCCTGTGTGTGTGTGTGTGTGTGTGTGTGTGTGTGTGTGTGTGTGTGGTGTAGGGCAGACGTTCCTCTTTTTACTCTTGAGATGATGAATCACTGGATGTTTGGATGTTGTTCATCCAGATCTTGTTCAGGAAAATCTGTTTGGAAAAACATAGATAGATAGATAGATAGATAGATAGATAGATAGATAGATAGATAGATAGATAGATAGATAGATATTAATCAGACAAATGTCTTGTTCTTGTATCTGTGCTATACATATTGAAAATGTTGTGATAAGGCTTTGAGTTTTAACTTGTATTGTTCGGGCTTTATCCTGATGAATAATCTTATGTCATCATAATCTGCTTTTTAAAAAACATGATTGATACCAGTTGATACCAATAAATACCAAAATTACATCTCCAGTTGCTCAGTGTCTGTAAACACCAGCATTCCCAGATTAAAATAAAATAAATCTAAAATAAAAGTCTCTGCCCGAACCCAACTGGTCCCAACCTCGGGCTTGGACAGAGCGACTTTTTTTTTTTTTTTTAATTATATTTATTCATTCATTCATTCATTTGTCCATTTTCTAAACTGCTTATCCTTGCAGGGGTCACACAGTACAGGGGTAGCGTGTGGTGTCCTGATGTGTGAGTGCTCTCTTTAATGATTGACTTTAAAGATCAGAGCGGCTGCTGTCAGTAACTGTAATCATCTCCATGTGCACAGTGAGGTCACTGCAGCAGATATGGTGGGACATTAAAGCGGCGAAACTAAAAACTGGCATTATGAACTTGACAGGACAGAGGAAACTCTCCAGGAGAAGCAGAGTTCAGCGTTAAGCTTCTGAAAGAGTTTTTACACAGCTGTGATGGAGCTCAGGATTTATCAGGAGGACAGCTGCTTTACTCCAAAATACACACAGCCTATCTGTCAGTGGGGAGATGCACTTATTGTTTCTCCTGCAGAGGATCGCTGCAACTATTTAGTGTCTTTACACCAAACCACTATTCATCAAAATCAAACTTTTATGACCTGGCTCACCTAATCCGTGGAGTATCCTTGGTGCTCGTGGATAAAACTCTCACTCTCACACAGTGTGAGCCACTACTACTACTAACACACACACACACAATTACTTTTACACTGTAGGCCTATTGGGCTGTATGTGCAATGTAGGTTACTATAGCTTTTAATAAACCTTTTCATATTTTTGGGCTTAGGCTTTAATTTTGGGCCTGATCAAAACTCTAGTTTCTATGAAGGATTTTACACATTATTTTACTTTACACATTATTTAATTTGTTGTTTGTGGTGGTGGTGGTAGTTGAATTTTCTCACCTTCCTGTGGTTGTCGTTCTTGTTGTTGTGGTGGTTGAGTTTGTTCATCATCCTCTTCTTGTCGTTGTGGTGGTGTTGGCGGTTGTTGTTGTTGTTGTGGTCGTGATTGTTGTTGTTGTTCTGGTGGTGGTGGTAGTTGAATTTTCTCACCTTCCTGTTGTTGTGGTGATGGTGGTAGTGGTAGTTTTTCTTGTTGTTGTGGTCGTTGAATTTGCTCACCATCTTGTTGTTGTTGTGGTTGTTGTTCTTGTTGTGGTGGTTGAGTTTGCTTATCATCCTCGTCTTGTCGTTGTTGTAGTGGTGGCTGTTGTTGTTGTTGTTGTTGTGGTTGTTGTTGTTGTTGTTGTTGTTGTCGTGGTTGTTGTTGCTGTTGTGGTTGTTGTTCTTGTTGTCGTGGTGGTTGTTGTTGCTGTTGTGGTTGTTGTTCTTGTTGTTGTGGTGGTTCAGTTTGCTCATCATCTTCTTTGTTTTTGTTTGTTCGTTGTGGTTCAGTAAAAAGCAGCAGTTTTGAATCCTTGATGGTTTCATCAACATAGTCAAAACATTTCCTCCCTTCTTCTTCCCAGACCTCTGTGAGTCTGCTGGTCAGCGTCCTGTCTGTTGCTTCTTTCACACGGTCCCTCAGTGTGAAAATCAGTAGTTTTGGATCTCTGATAATTTCATCAACATAGTCAACACATGTTACCCCATTTGTTCCCCAATCTGTTTCGAGTTTGCTGGTCAGCGTCCTGCCTGTTGCTTCTTTCACACGGTCCCTCAGGTGATTTTCCCACTCTTCCAGAATCAGCTCATTAACCTCATGATGTGTGTGACAGCATCCACTGCAGCAGTTCTTCAGTTTTTGAGAACATTCACTGCATGATGACAGACAGGAGTAAATGCCTCTACCAAAAGCCCCCAAACCGCAGATAACTAAGATGACAGATACACCCCACACCTGAAAAAGAAGCATTAAAGAACATGTTGCATTAACACAGTATTATTGTGCACTTCCAATAACACACATGAATCTACTTCATCAGTCGCACTGTTGAGTAAAGGGATAACACTTACACTATGACTTCAGAAAACATGACAAACACTCACCAGTGATTTGCCTTTGAGCTCAGTGATAATATCTTGGTCATGAGATGTGATGTTGTCCTTGGCTTTGCAGGCTAGTTCTATCTGCTCTGTTGTCTGATTGTTCTTGCAGCACACAAACCAGTCTCCATCAATTAACACAGATGAAACCCACAGAAGACCTACACAAGCTGCCATAATTATATTCTTAATGACAACACAAATAAACTCACACCGAAACCATCTGCATGTATATCTCAGCGCTCTCTGACATGCTGCGTTTGTCCAGATTATCATGAAAACATGACAAAAAAAGGCAAAACCATGTAGGCATCACACTGACTCCCTCCTGGTTTACAAGTGCACCGCATGTCAAACTGAAACACAGCATGGTAGCAAAAAATCACAATGATGGAGACGTAGATGCTGGCTGTTTTAAAAATATGCTCACTAAACTTGGTAAATATGATTTTTAAGCTCTCCATATTTAGCTGAGGTTCCTCTGTCTGTTCTCTGCTGCAGCTTCACACTGAATATATACTGAGATGAAACCACCCTTTTCCTTTTTTTTCCCAAGAAATTATTTTCAGTTTTGTCTGCGGGAGGAAGGCAGCACCCCACCCCACACAGTGTAGACAAAAACATGAAACAAGACATAAAACACTCACACACCACTAAAGGGAACACAACATTATCATATACATTACATGAGAAAAAAATGAAGAACTGCTCTGACCTTGTGATGCATACTGTGTGCCATGCACTGCCAATTCAGCAGCCTCATCGAATGTGAAACGAAGGAATTTGTCTATGTGGTCGGGCAGCTGCTCAGAATTTAGCAGGTGCCCATGGTGGCTGAAACCAGATTTCCAGAGTTTCTCAAGGAGCAAATAAAGAAGAACAGAGATTCAACCACAGAACAAAATATACTTTACATAATGCAAATGTCTGGTTTCATTAGACACCACTGTCAGATAGATTGGAGAGTTATGAGGTGTTGCAGGTGTGCAGGAAAGGCAGTGATATTACAAGCACTGTGAACATATTATGACAATGAGGGTTTGTTTGTTTGTTTGTTTGTTTGTTTTGTTTATTCCGAATATGCAAATAGTACAAATAATACAAGGCTTCCTGGTTGCTACTAAACAAATTCTTTGCACAACGTAATATAGAAATGAAAATTGAGGAAGCAAAATACTAATAAAAGAAAATACAGAAAATAAATGACATATTCGAAAAGGAGTGGCTGTGTTCGTTAACCGGGCCAACAAGAAAAGCATACTTAGCCTATTAAACGAGTTAGGATGGATGGAATTTCTGTGATTTGCTCAGCGGTTCCGCCAGAGAGGAATTCAGGATCTAACGGAAAATGTGGAAGAGGACACCGTGAAGGAAGCAGGATGGAGATTACTGGCTGACCTTGTATTGAAATTATGGATCTGGTAAATGAACTGATATTAATTTTGAAAACAGACCGGGAGTAAGTTGTGAATAGATTAAAAAAGAAAAAAGCAGATCTGACAAAGGTCTAAATCAAAGACGGAGGGGATACATAGAGATTGGAACAAAGGAGTGGAACTGGTAAACCTGTTGGAGAACGTTCTTCTGATAAAATGTTTCTGCAAAGTGAAAATACTGTTGAACCAGCCTTTAAATGTGCCTGCCCATTCATTTCAATGTGAAATGTAAGGACTGATTACTGTACACGTTGAGGGGGATTTTCTAGACATCAGATGTCACATTTTTCTTATGGCTCCAATATTTCGCTGTCTTGTCAGAAACACTGTTTTTTCTAATATTTTTCTAAGTGAGGTTTTCATCTATAAGAATTCCAAGAAACTTAGTGACTGTAACCTGTAAGTAATTTGCTTATAGGAACTTTATTTTTGAGGTGCTTTTGCAAAACACTGATCCTAGAAGAGAACGCGTGGTATATCTCTGATCACATAAACAAGAAGGGTGACAGCAGCAGACCAGACACAGGGTGTAATAAACTTTTTTTTTTAATAACAATGTTGTCTTCCTGATTTCACCATGAAATACACAGGGCTGCGTATTTAACTAAGCATCGCAAAGCTGCATTACAGTGGCCCTCGTTAATCGCGGGAGTTACTTTCTAAAAATAACCCGCAATAGGCGAAATCCGCGAAGTAGTCGGCTTTATTTATTTATTTATTTATTACAATTATTCTAGATGTTTTAAGGCTGTAAAACCCCTCACTACACACTTTATACACTTTTCTCAGACAGGCATTAACATTTTCTCACTTTTCTCTCTTGTTTAAACTCTCAAAGTTCAAACCTTCGTAGAAAAATAAGTCCAATATTATAGAATGAAACCAATCAAAACCTGTTTTCAGGCCCAAACATTTGTTTGAGAAATAAAAATATAAACGTTTTCCTATAAATAATTATGATGGCTTTTAGAACTAACGAATTTAATTTTAACGATCAACCTACGAAGTTGGACACATAAGAAATTATTAATAGTGACTCACGAGTATTTCACAGTTCCTAATTAAATAAAAATCCGCGAAACTGCGAGGCCGCGAAAGGTGAACCGCGTTATAGCGAGGGACAGCTGCACTGTAAACAATTGTCATGTAGATTAACAGTAAAATACTGGCAGCAGGGTTGCCAGTATTTTACTGTTAATTTAACAGTTCTGCTACTGTAATCAACTCAACAGTATGTTACTGTAATAATACCACACACTGAATTACAGTACATTGCTGTATTTTCCTGATTTACAGTAAACTACTGGCAGCAAGGTTGCCAGTAAATTACCATTTTTGCTAGTTTGCTTACTGTAAACTTATTTACAGTTTATTACTGTTATAGTGTCATGTACTAAAACACAGTATAGCGCTGATTTTTGTTGAATTTACAGTATACTTGTGGCAGGGTCTACAGTATTGTTTTTTGTTTTTTTCAAATTAGCAATGGAATTTCACCATAATACCAAATACAGTGCTATGTAGTCATTTTTCTAAAAAGAGCATATTACTGGCAGTATTGATGACAGACAATCACTATGAAGTAAGCACTGTCTTTACAGTAACCTTGATTAGCAATTTCAATGTGATATGTGCAATATATAATGAATGACTTAGTTAACTAAAAAAAAAAGACCTATTCAAAAGAAGAGACTTACAAAATATGACTAACGATGTAACCCATGATTTATTTAAAAAGGCAGCAGGGTGAAATGCAATTATCCACCAGAAACCAATGGTAATGAAGAACTGTTGAGCATTCATTATCTTGGTTAAAACGGACTGTCAGTGTCAATCCACAGTGGGCAAACATCAAACACAACAATCAAACAACAATCGCAGCTCACCATCATAAAGGAATACACTAGCTCATTGAAATGTGAAACATCAGTAGGGTTTGTGACAAGCCAACTTTGCATGCTCTGATTGGAAAAATACAAGAGGAGACAGGGAAAAGGTAAATACAGGGCCAAAGGTGAAAAGAGGACAAAATATGGATACGAGGAGATTGTATGAGGAGTGGCAGCAAAAGATAAAACAAGAGACACTGAATTAAAAAAAAGGAAAGTATTACCCTGACAAAAGAACAACAAAAATATTTTTTCCAATTCCAAAAATCTGACCCTATCAGTCTTTTAGACTCAAGAAGGTGGCAAAACAGGGCCCAGGTTGAAAAATACTGGGATTATCATTTAAGTATGCCTTTATTAACTAATCTTCTCATTTCCCGCATCTGAAACTGAAGAGCGAGATGAAGGTCTCTGTGTTGTCACGGGGCAGATTTGGGACCACCATCACCTCTGTTGCAGATATAAATGGAGACAGTCTCCGAGATGTAGCCGTCGGTGCACCACTGTAGGATAATAAAAAGGGGGCTGTGTGCATTTACCTTGGTGACAAACACGCAGGGATACGCAACACTTACAGCCAAGTGAGACAGTGTTCAGGAAGATGCAGGCCCTATTTCTATCAGTGAGGCTTTTTACGTCTGTCTCAAGGAGAGCCGCAGAGTAGCTGGCTGGTTACATCTGCAGGGGAAGCACTCTGTAAAATCTGCACTAAAACCCGCCTCACCCTTCCACCAGGAGCTCCTTCCTCCTTGCTGCAAAATAATGGAACTGGAAGGGGCTTCAGTAGCGTTTTGGTCTTAAATATGCCAAATAGTAGTTCTACAGCATAAATACACAAATTTTTGAAGTGAAATATAGCAAATTTAGCAGACAGGCAAACAAGAACACATAACTTAAGACAAACAGTGTGAAAAAATCGTGGCTGCGTTGATGTAGAGAGATTTCACTGACCTATATGAAATTCCACTCAAAGTCTATATAAGCCTTTAAAAGTGTCTCAGGTGCAAGGTTCAAAGGGCATTCCTGAGGAGCAGGAACTGCGCACTGGTCTCACACTGAGATATGTTACTCCATAGGTCAAGACCTTTCAAACGATGTCTTCATTGTTGTTCTGTGACAAAGTTTGATTTTCATCATGCTCCAAGCCAAGGCTATCTCAGGTGTACATCTGCAGACCTCTTTTAGGGCCAAGCTTGATAAAATCAGTCAAACTTCTTTAAGGGGGTATTTAATGGCCAAATTTATTTATAATATTGATGTTAGTCTTAAACACAGTCATACTTTTCAATTTGGACCATTTCAAAGCTTATTTTCCCCTTAAAATACTCAGTGTTTCATATTTCATATTTTCCCATTGACTTAATATGGCCACTTGAGACACTTTTAAAGGCTTACAGTGCAGCAACAAAAAATGGCACAGACATGGGGTCAACATTTTTGGAAAGCTCTTGACCTCTACTATCATGCCCGATGGCAAACCAATAGGGGGCGCCACTGACTAGTGTCAAAACATGGAAAAAACATGATTTCACTATCTTAAGAAAAAAATAAAGAAAATCTGACCAAACAGGCGTTCTTCCCACACCCAAAAACTATAATGAAGATTGCAAAATTAGTGATCACAACATCACATAATAGACATAACATATTAGAACTACAAAACCTATGGCACAGGACACCTCTGTGTGTTGCAACTCCGCGCAGATTGTAGTTCTGGTACGCCTCTTCCGGGTTAGGGGAAAAGTTTTGAAATTAGGTTTAAAAAACATACATACGGTAGTTTTTCAACACCAAAACTATAACCTTAACATGTAGCCTATGTTTATATCACGAATAAAGATGTGTTATGAAAAATAAAAAGTATATATATAAATCGTTAGTGCTATTTTGACGTGTTTCCGCGGTTTTTCCACCCGCTCTGTTTCGCTGACTGAAAGGGTTGTGTTCAATGGCGTAACATATCAGCATATTATCAACTTTCATGCACTTTATTACACTTTATTGACTTTATTGATGAAAGTAAAATCAGACACGTCGCTGACAAACACTAGGATTATGGGTAATGTAGTGCTTCTCCGTGATATGACATCGCAAATAAAACGTGTTTTCTTAAAATAAAGTTGATATTATACGGGACTTGTGGACTCGGCTGAAGCACATGCCATCGTTACACATCCTCATAGCTCGTGGTAAGTCTGCCTTGGATGGTTACAACGTTATGGCTAATAATCAGACCTTTTTCCGGAATATCGATTAAATTTGCACTTCCGGGATCTATGAACTACCACCCACAGCGTGACGTCACGGAATCTCGCCGACTTCCAGTGAACACTTTGTGTGGTGACCACACGGAATTAAAACCATAGAAATCGATTAAAACAGGTTACATGCGAGGAGCACGCAATGCGTTATTAGGAGGTCATGCTCATTTCACGGATTTCTGTGAGAGCAGGTTAACCCCACGCCTCCCTCCCCAGATTTCCACGGTGACAGTGAGGACAATACTTCCGAGCGGAAGCTACATCAGCGACAGTGGTAGCAGCGTCCATAGCAACAGCCATAGCAACGATAGAAACCTGAAAGAATCTTCGTAATAACTAACAAAGTAAACATTATATATACTAACTGAACGAAGATTTTGGAAATAAAATGCACATTTCCCGCTAGAAATGTTATCAAAACGCATTTGAATGCATAAGCTCTCTTAAAATACTGCATTTTCCACTGAGAATAAAAGGAATGTCCGCCATTTTTCTTAAGGCTCTAGCTTCGGGGCTCGCGCAGGCGCGCTGATCGCTCGTGCTGCTGGAAATTCGTAGGAATATGCACGAAAATTTGTGCATTATTTTTCGTACGATATCATACGAACCGTTTCATGAGAATACGTTGCACATCTCATGATTTTTTGTTTGCTCAAATTTTATTTTTCTTGTCTGTATATTTTATAATGAAATTGTATTGATCAGTTTTAATGATACTTACTCTGTTTTGTTGTCATGCAAATAAACTTCATACCATGAGAGGAAACGTATTTCTGTGTTGTGACTGTTCTGGGAAATCTTCTGTGGTGGGAAAACTTCTCAAATCATCTGATGAAGAAAAAATAGCAGTGCCACAGAGTAACAATACTCCATTGACATCTTTGCTGAAATTAAAATATACAGTAAATGGCAGTAAAATGCACTTCAGTGAGAAAAGTAAAGGCAGATGTCACTGGTTTACCAGAATAGATCGGGCATCGATCAGTAAATGTGTGTGTCGATCAGCAGCTGTGTGGCAGGAGAAACAGCATGCATCTAAACTGTAAAATTGTGATGTCATTTAAACTGAATAAATAATTTTCTTTGTGCATGTGCAAAGGTTTTTATTGTCTGTGCTGAGTCACTCCCTCGCCTGTGATACTGCTTAAATATGAATAAATAAATATGGCTGTGAGATGTAAACTTTATGATATTAGTACTTAACTTTTACACTCTTGCCTTGTGCATTTATGTCACTCGCTCTGGACTTCAAATGAGAGAAAACAGGGAGCTCTTAGTCACAATGCTGCCATCTAGTGGCGGATCAGAGAAGAACGCGGCTCGTCAGGCTGCAGAGAAGCAGCAGCGTCTGCCAGGCCTCTGAGCTGCAGCCGCTCTCTCTCCGCCTGAAACACCAAACCACAGAGACTGTCAGCCCGGCTCAGCGCTCTGCAGACAGGTTGTTGTTTCATGACACATTTCAGCTTAGAAACTCTGCTTTTCCACTTTCACACACGAGAGAAAACTTTCACATAAATAAAGAGTTGAGATCCGAGCTGGAGCTGCTGGGGAATATGTGGTTTGGACAGAGAGGAAGAGGAGAGCGAGGAGAGGAGGAAGAGGAAGACGAGCTGAGGAAAAAAGAAATCTTTTAGCCAAACTAACAAAGAAGGAGGGATTTTGCCAATTGTTTTTTTTTTTTTTTTTGTTTGTTTTTTTTTTCTGGCACAAATGTCTTTGATTTCTTCAAAACAAAACTTTTTCCTTATATTTGCACTGAGAGTGTGTTATGTTCAGAATATGAGGTATGGCCTCATATTCTGAATTTATACAATACAATACACTTCCAGTGATGTATAAGAAAGAATAATGGAAATGATTTTTAACCTTTATCAGATAGTGATGCCAGTGCAGCAATTCAATTCAATTCAATTTTATTCATTTATATAGCCCAGGATCACAAATTACAAATTTGTCTCAAAGGGCTTTACAGACAATACAACAACCTCTGTCCTTCGACCCTCACATCGGATGAGGAACAACTCCCTAAAAAAAAAAAAAAAAACCTTTCACAGGGAGAAAAATAGGAAGAAACCTCAGGGGAGCAACAGAGGAGGGATCCCTCCCCAGGACGGACAGACGTGCAGTAGATGTAAACACAGAACACAAACAATAAAAGATATATATGTCTAAGTGTAGCGACAATTGGCAGATGAGGGACGAGGACTAGAGTTCTCATCGGGCCTGAAAATTAAGACCCGACCCGACCCGGTCCCGACTGGGCCAGCCCGAGGCCCGACCCGACCCGACTAATTAGCCGAACTTTAGGCCCGACAGCCCGATAAAGCCCGAAAAAAAAAAAAAAAAAAAAAAAAAAAAAATCGCCAAATTCACCATTATTTAGCAGAGCCGGTCGGCCGCGGCACCGGGGCACCATCAGTCGGTGTCAGGCGGGCCGGCCGCGGCACCGGCCAGCATCAGGCAGCTCACCTGTCAGATCCAGCAGACCTGACGGGTGGGCGCGGTATCGGACGGTGCCGCGGTCGGCCCGCCTGAAGCCGTGTTCACACCGGACGCGATGAACGCGATGAAATCGCGCTTAACGCCCGAAACGCGTCGCGTGACCATGGAATCATTTATTTCCTCAATCGCGTCTATCGCGCGATGGACGCGTTGATGCGAACCCGCCCTCCTCTCTCCCTCCTTCCTCTCCCTGATGTAGGTGTCCCGCAGACTTTTCCATCTGTGGCGACACACATCCACTGACAAGACGCACACACGTAGCGAGACAGATATGCCGGGTTAACGTTACCGCTAGCATGGTTAATAGTAAATTACATCCAATAGCTGCATTAGCAACGGACACATATTCGCAAAATTTACCGGCACACGGCAGCCCGGCAGCCGGCACAGGGCAGCCCGGTAGCCCGGCAGCCGGCACAGGGCAGCCCGGCAGCCGGCACAGGGCAGCCCGGTAGCCCGGCAGCCGGCACAGGGCAGCCCGGCAGCCGGCACAGGGCAGCCCGGTAGCCGGCACACGGCAGCCTGGCAGCACGGTAGCCCGCACACGGCAACAATAATATTGTCCTCCATTTTTCGATTTCCTTTGGCAGTTCTTGACATAGGTGACGTAGGGAGAATATCAACACTGATTGGCTATCGCGTCAAAGCACCACGCGATGTCGCGTCAAAAGTTGAAATTTTTCAACTTGCGCGATGAGGCGTTTGATGCGATAAAGCGTCCAATGCGACGCGATGAAGCGTCAACACGACGCGATGAAGCGTCATCGTGTCGCGTGTATCGCGCGAAACGCGCCGCCCGACCCAAAATCACGCGTCATCGCGTCTTTGCATTGACTTTTAATGTAAACTTGACGCGCGAATTTGCGTTATCGCGTCCGGTGTGAACACACCTTGATGCCGACTGATGGTGCCGCGGCATGTGCGGGTCAATACGGTAGTCTAAAAAACTGGAGATTTTTTTTTTTCTCGTGCGCCCCCAAGTAGATTGCGCCCTGGGCAGTTGCACTGCCCATAGCAAAAACCGTCCCTGCTGCCGAGTCTGCCAGCACAGCGGGATACTGCTGCAACTCTCTCTCACTTGTTTGCGCTGCGCTCGCACAGCTGGTTGTCTGTCTGTCACTGAAAGTTTAGCCTCCAAATCCAATCCAGTCTCTCACTCTCTCCACCAGTCACATAAAAATGAAACGTCATAATCAATAACACAACACATAATTCTATTTTTTTATTTAAAAAAAAAAAAAAAAAATCCCCCACAGAACCCGAAGCCCGACCCGACCCGCCCAATTCACGTAAATTTTAGGCCCGACTCGACCCGAAAATGTCGGGTCGGGTCGGGTCGGGTTCGGGCAGAATATGAGAACTCTAGCTACTACAGCGGCTGTACACTTAATAAAGAACATGGCAAGGCAGATCATGAAGAAAGCAACATACGAAAATGCGGTCAACAAAAAATTACTTCTACCCAGACTCACCTCTCTCCCCCGTGCAGGTGAAGCATACTAATATAACCTACCTGCCAGCAATCAACCACAGTGCTCACGTGACACAAAGCCATGGCAACAAGACAAAACTAATTGAACACAAAATAATCAATCAATAAAGCAATATATGGCTCCTACACAATCTTTATTTATATAGCGTCAAATCACAACAGAAGTTATCTCATGACGCTTTACAGGTAGAGCAGGTAAAGTAAAGACCACACACACAAATTACAGTGGAAAAAAAAAAAAAAAAAAAAAAAACAAGAAACCCAACAGATTCCCTCCTGAGCATGCTCTTGGCGACAGTGGCAAGGTAAAACTCCCCTTTAACGGGAAAAACCCTCAGGTAGAACCAGCTGTTTAGTCCCAGTCCCTTGACTTCTCTTTGTACTGTGTGTGTGGAAATGCTGTTAACTTTCGCTATTAAACACAGACGTGAGTTCTACTGATGGTTTTTTGGATATGATATCACCAAATCAATGCAAAAAACATATTTTCTTATTTCAGAGATGTTTACATTGTTTGACATGGATGCATTTAGTTTCCTGTGTGAAGGAGTATAAAATTGTATATAAAATATTTAATTCACTAAATGTCAGCAATCATGAACAGGCACCAAATAATTTACAGTAGAGTTACTTTATTCTGTCAAGACCCCTCCCCCCTGACACCTGCCTGTATGTGTGTGTGTGTGTGTGTGTGTGTGTGTTGTTTTCAGCTTTTTAGGAGTCATATTTCTGTTGTGTGTTGTTTGTCTGTCTCTGTGTGTTTGCCCTCCTCACCTGCCTGCCCTGCAGCAGCAGCCAGTGCCTGCCGGCTGCTTTTCACACCTGAGAGTCCAAAACATTGATAGAACCAGTGTGAGCCTTTGGTTCACAGCAAATAAGAGAGTTTCCAGGTGGAGACACTGCCACACTGCCACACACACACACACACACACACACACACACCCTTCTCTAGATGTCTCACCCGGCACATCTTCATCACCTGCACATATGGTTTGTGTAAATTAGCTGGAAATCTAATGTAAGTCTATTTTCTGGAAATAAAGCCAGTGACAGCTCTTGTGATCAATTGACTTCGGGCCCTATCTTGCGCCAGACTCCCTAAACCCGTTATTTGCGGATTTAGGATTTAGGAAGAGGCGTTCCCCCGTAAAAATTGCTATCTTGTGCACCTCCCCCTATCCGCAAAACACCTGCGCTACCTGCTATATTATGAATAGGCGTGTTTTGGGCGTTACGCCAGTTAAACCAATCAGTGTGCCAGGTGCCATTGCCTTTAAGGGCAGGCTGCACTATCCTAAATCCTAAATCCTAAACCCGCGATGGAGAGAGGGAGGTAGATTTTCTCAGGGGTTCTACTGAGGCTAAAGCAAGTTGGCTTTATATATATATACGTATTATATATTATATTATAGGCGAGTTAATTCAGGAGGTGGAGCCACATGTGTCCAAGTGGACGTGTCACAAGGTTGTACTGATTGAGTAAAATCCCCGGGTCACACCACACACACACAAGAGGCAGAGGTGGAACTATGTGTAAACTAATTTATTGACAAGGTAGATTGGGCAAATAAAATATTAAAAAAATATATATAGCACAGCTGCTGGCTTATGATAAAACAATAAAACGTGCTGGCGTAAGTGTCCAATTAAAACAGTCTTTCCTCTAAACAGTCTATATGAGTAATATACTCAGTCCATTCCGGCGGCGTCCCGGTATCAGTCCGACCGTGTGCGTGGTGAGGCTCCGTCGGGGCGCGCATTGAAGCCGCCTGGGCGCACTCTCCTAACAGCCCAATCTTGCTATCTTGTGTGCGCAAGATAGCAATTTTAAGGATAGCGCATGAAACACGCCCACGGACACACCTCCAGGCGCAAATGACGGAGTCGGCATAAGGGATAGCGGGTGGCGCAAGATACCGTTTAGGGATAGCGGAGGTTCCTAAATCCACAATTTGCGGGTAGTGGCAGCGGGTAGCGGGTGGCACAAGATAGGGCCCTTCATATCTTCATCATTAGGCCTGATCATAATGCAACCCAAGATCAACAGAGCAAAACTGACATAAATAAATCATTTATGTTCACTTCCATTTTTAAATGATGACTCAGAGTGGGGGAGACCACTGTGTAGCACTGCCACATAAGGCAGGAAAGAGTTTATTTGTTTTATTTATTTTTCTCGTGTAAATAAATAAATAAAAAAAGAACTCCTGTTAGAAAAATGTAATTATATAATCCCATCCGGTATAATAATGACCCAATGAACCTGCTGTGGAGTGTCTGTCAAGGTGATTTGTTTTTTTGTCGGTCAGCTGATTTGGCAAATTGGTTACAGATGATTTAAGAGGCACGGAAGTGTCGGGCGCGAGGCGCGCACTTTAACAAAGGAGCCTGGAAGTCTACGAGAGACCAGGTGGATGGCGGAATAAAAGTGTTGAATTATTTCACGTGAAATCTACTTGCAGTCGTCGGAGTATCGGATATTGTGCTGGTGAGCGAACGAGGCCGACCGACCGGTGAGGATGTTCCAATTTATTTACTTTTTCTTTTTTCTAACGGAGACGTCCGTTCAAAGACTGTGTTTTGGGACATTTAATGTTTTTTCTTTACCGGACTCATTTTTGCAGAGTGGAATCAGGCAGCAGTTGGTGCTTTGTGTTTTTTGTTTGGACGTGATTTTCTTGCGGTGTGATGATACCCGGGAATGGACAATGAAACGCGGCTGGCGTTTCACATATGGACTTTGAGCTATGCTTGTTATATGTCTTGCTGGTTATGTGTGAGAGTTTATGTTTTGGATTTTTCTTTCTTTTCCTGAAAAAATATATATGCAATATGAACATAGTTCTGTTTATGTCCTTTATCTCATAGTACAGTACAGTAGGGGAGCGCGGGATAGGACCTAACGTGCGGTTAGTTTTTAACACGGACTTTTTAGGTAGTTGCACAAGGTCAACCAGCAAGTGCTTCTGGTTATTTCATCACATAATCATTTGGCATGTGTACTTTTCCTGTTTTGTGCATACATAACCTTTTTAGTATGGAATCCATGCACAGCATTATTAATGAGGCCTCTGAGAATTTTAGATGGATAATATAAATATAATGTTATATACGTTTTGTGTAGAGTCAAATCATGTCAAACACCCCATTTTATTGGAACACGCCAGCACCTGAACACCCTTTGTGTTCACAAAGAAAGCTGACGACCACCATCATGGTACCAGCTATCTCTGATTGTGAGTTTAGGTTTGTCGACCCAGCTCACACAAAGACGGGGTATGTTGAACCTAGTACAGCCCTCTGACATGAACAACCCTGTACAGAACACGAATCATTATCAGCGTCTCCTCACCGCTGTCCTCTGCTCGGTCCACACCCTCAACTCTGTGAAACGTCTCAGCCCAAAAACTACAGAGCAGCAGCACTCAGCAGGACAAAGAGCCACAAACATCCAAAAGTCAACAAGGAGCCAAGACATGCAGATCGGTTCTTACCCTGTTGTCTGTTGATGATCCCTCTGTTGGGTTTGACTGTGTCTTCTTTATCTTTTCCTTCAACGTAACATAGGATAAGGTCATAAGGTCTTTGACAGTTTCATCAGCAATTTCATCAACCATGGCAGCAAAACACTTCGATTCCTTTTCCGATTCCTTCTCCACTTGTTTGCTGGTCAGCACCCAGCCTGTTGCTTCTATCACTTTGTTCTTCAGTTGATTTTCACACTCTACCAAAATCAGTTCCTCAATCTCATGCTGTGCACACCATTCACACAGCTTTTGACAGCGCTTACTGCATGATGGCAGACAGGAGTAAATGCCTTTACCAAAAATACCCAAACCGCAGATAACTAAGATGATAGATAAGCCCCACACCTGAAAAAGAAGCATTAGATAACATGTTGCATTAACACAGTATTATTTTGCACTTCTAATAACACACATAAGATAACATAAGATAAGATATTCCTTTATTAGTCCTACGGTGGGGAAATTTCACGCATCACAGCAGCAAAGTGGATAGTAAGATACGAAGCACAATTTACACTATAAACAGTATTTATTTACTTTTTCTTTTTTCTAACGGAGACGTCCGTTCAAAGACTGTGTTTTGGGACATTTAATGTTTTTTCTTTACCGGACTCATTTTTGCAGAGTGGAATCAGGCAGCAGTTGGTGCTTTGTGTTTTTTGTTTGGACGTGATTTTCTTGCGGTGTGATGATACCCGGGAATGGACAATGAAATGCGGCTGGCATTTCACATACGGACTTTGAGCTGTGCTTGTTATATGTCTTGCTGGTTATGTGTGAGAGTTTATGTTTTGGATTTTTCTTTCTTTTCCTGAAAAAATATATATGCAATATGAACATAGTTCTGTTTATGTCCTTTATCTCATAGTACAGTACAGTAGGGGAGCGCGGGATAGGACCTAACGCGCGGTCAGTACTGTCTGCTCTGGTGACTGATCATTCTTACAGCACACAAACCAGTCTCCATCAATTAATACAGATGCCACCCACAGAAAACCGATACAAGCCGCCTTGAGTGTGTTCTTCAGTACAACACAACAAAATGTGGCCGAACATGTTTTACATGTATATCTCAGCGCTCTGTAACATGCTGTGTTTGTCCACATTATCACCAAAAATAATATGAAAAATCCCATAGCCATGTAGAAATTACAATGTCTCCTTCCTGGATTACAAGGGCATGGTAAGTCCAGATGCAGCACTGCATGGTAACAAAAAATCAGAATGATGGAGATGTAGATGCTGGCTGTTTTAAAAATATGATCAATAAATTTAGTAAGTGTAATCTTTAAGCTGTCCATGTTCAGCTGAAGTCCCTGTGTCTGTCCACTCCTGCAGCTTCACACTGGACATATACTGACAGGAATCCACACCCTTCCTGTTTTTGTATAAAAGAATGTGCCTGCCTGATGTTGCACAATATGGAGCTTTAGCCAAAGTCCACTCAAGAGGACTGTCTTTAATAACTCATGCAAAAGATCATAGTTGTATTTTTAATGTTCATGCAATGTAGTTCCTTCATGCATGCTCATTCATATCTTTCTGTTGTTGTCAAAGACATGTATGAAGAAAGTGACACAGAAATATAGTAGTTAATGGAAACAACCCGGGGGGGGGGGGGGGGTGTCACATGGGTAAGTTGTCACATTGCAATTATCTTCTCCATCAGAGGGTGCAACAAAAAAGTGGAATACTAGTTTTCTTCCTTTACGTGGTCAGGTGTCATGTCCTGTCTGAGAAGAGAATAGCACATTGTGCAACCATTTTGCACAATCCAAAATAAAAAATATCAAGTTGATATATTTCAAAATAAGCTTCTTTCAGGTACAAATCCTAATAGTGATAAATGTGGACTTATTAGAGGAGAGATTAAGGCAGGGGTGTCAAACTGGTGCCATGGAGGGCCGAGAGGCTGCAGGTTTTCATTCCAGCCGAGAACTCCACCAGGTGATTTCACTGATTAGTTCATTCTCTCTGCTTGGAGGTGGGGTGATCAGTGAAATCACCTGGTGGAGTTTTGGGTTGGAATGAAAACCTGCAGCCTCTCGGCCCTCCATGGCACCAGTTTGACACCCCTGGATTAAGGCATCCTGTCATACCTCAGTCATTGTCTGGGGTTAGTTGTCACATGTGACAAGTTTCAAAAGGATTTACATTAACACAGAGAGTCTGCTTATCGGCAGTTGTCATAATTAAATTTTATTTTACTTTATTTTTAAAGAAAAAATAGTGGTTTAAAGGACAGGAGAAATCAAGAAGGCATGGTCAGGAATTACAAAAGAAAAACAGAACATGGCAGTGCAGCACCTGACGTGATGCCGAGGGCAGTCAGGCAGGTGACCCTAGCTAATAAATCAGTCAGGAGTACAGCAAAGGACTTTAATGTGAGCTACCGTACCTTGGCTCGGTACTGCAAGACATTCACTCCAGCCGAAATACAGAGTCAGACAGCTGTCCCAACTACAGTGGCTGGGTACAAATCACCACTGCAGGTTTTTAGTGCACAGTTGGAACTGCAGGTTGAGAAATATATTAAAAGATCAGCTGACATCTATTTTGGTTTGTCTCCAACTGAGGTGAGAAAGCTGGCATACGAATTTGCAGTGGCACAGGACCTTGGAGGCCATTTGGAAACAGACGCCCAGGAGAAACCTGGGTGCAGTGCATAACATGCAAAGGATGAGTCTGACTAGTGACTAGTTTAAGAAAGGTAAAACAGGCATTTGAGGCAGTCTGGACTTAAATCCAGTGCATGTTGCATATTATTTTGTGTTAACATTTGTTCAATGGCCATGTTCAATGACTTCTTCAAACTCAATGATAAACATTGTCTTTGCCTGACTTCAATTTTGACTTTCAAGTAAAAAAAAACAGAACAACAATAATTTTGTCCTTGTTTTATTAGTTGCAAAATCCAGTGTGACATCTTACCCCATACAGTGAGGCAACTTACGCCATGGTGGGGCAAGATGTCACATGTTCACACTCTCCATTTGATCGCCAACAACTCTGCACTGACAAAAGATATGAAAATGACATGAATACAAAATATATACCTGAGACTTTGGTCTTTCATCTGGGACACATTTTTATTTTATGACGTATTGATTCCAAGAAATATGTAAGAGTGCAAAAAGTGTGACAACAAGCCCCGGTCTCCCCTACAAGATTAAATCTTCTGGCCAACAAAGAAAGATTTTTTACTTTTTTGTGGCATAAATGTTTTTCTTTTATTCCACTGTGACTTTGTTGCTTGAGGAACATTCTGATTTTGTAAGTTGTACTTTCTGAGGAGGCTGCGGTCTTTCAACATCTGCAGTTAACTCCTTCGCATGTTTTATCAGTCTGTGGTCGCCAGTGTCCTCTTTTATGCTGTGATATGCTGGGGAGGAAACGTGTCAAAGAAAAACTCCAACAGGCTGGACAAATTGATCAGGCGAGCCGGCTCTGTGGTCAGCAGGAAGCTGGACTCCCTGGTGACAGTTGCAGAGAGGAGATCCTTGAACAAACTGCTGGCTATCATGGATGATGCCAACCATCCCCTGCATACTGTCCAGAGTTTCCTCTAGGATTTTTTTGAAACTGTGGGGGAGGGCTTCAGCATCGTTGACCCCACCCCCAGACATACGTCCATATTCCACACAAAAACAGCATTTCATTCAAATTATGTCAAATTCGGTGATATTCCGGGTTAAAAAATAGATTGCGTCTTATTTGGCAAATTTCGTGATTGCGGAAATTATGGGCCCTACAATGTTAACATTAACGATAACATTAGGGTCGTTCCAAAGTTCCAATCACTCTCTTATTCAACTTACCAGTCAAAACAGCGCCTCCCTGAGTGCCGCCGAGGTAATTACTCTTCAGGTGTGCGAGAACTTCAGTGTACTTTGTTGTAACAATTAAATGTGCTTTTTTAATAAACTCAGTGGAATGAAAACCAAGAATGTTGTGTCATGCTATTAACCTCATGTCTCAGCTGTCTCTTGAATTCTGATCTTATTTTCCTGTAGAGGAACTACATGTAAATAGACATGTAGCGTCGACACACACATCTCCTCATGCACATGAACAGAATAGAGGAAATACGTGCTTGTAAGTGAACCTCAACAACTTCATATTCAGCAGGGCTTTACTCTCTTCCCATATCAGCTTGCAGTACATCATGTAGACACTGACTGATCAGCAAATATACCGATTTCAGCGACACTGCGGAAAAGGAAGCACCTACAGTACATATAGTTCTGTCCCACCGAAGGATCTGGTGGTTGTGTATTACTGATGGCTGCAATGAAGAGCAGCAGGAATATCCATGGATTTTAAATATGTGACACATTCTCTGCCTGCACTGATATGAAACGAAAAACGAACGAGTTCATTTCAGTTCAGTTGATACTTCATTAAATCCCAGAGGGCAACTGATTTGTAGTCTAAGAGGCAACATAACAACAAACAGAACAGGGAATATACGAGGTTAAAAAAAAAAAAGATTAAAACACAGCCCAGACATAAACATATGCACAGCATCGTAATGGATCTTAGTCCACAGTAAAGTGCCTGTGCTTTTCACATTAGTAGGAGCAGGAGCTTCCTGTATTGCTCTCACCTTATCTTTTGAAGGGTGAATACCCTGCTCATCCAAAATGTGGCCTAGGTACTCTACTTGAGTTTTGTTAAACTCACACTTTGAGCGCTTCACTCTTAGGCCGTTTTCCTGAAGGCGTTGCAGGACCTTCTGCAGGTTGTCAAGGTGCTCCTTCTCTGAGCGCCCCATGATGAGCAGGTCATCCAGGAAAACCACCACTGGTAGGTCCTTCATGAGGTTTTCCATGATACGCTGAAAGATAGAGGGTGCAGAGTAGAGTTCTCATATTCTGCCCGAACCCGACCCGACCCGACCCGACATTTTCGGGTCGGGTCGGGCCTAAAATTTACGTGAATTGGGCGGGTCGGGTCGGGCTTCGGGTTCTGTGGGGGATTTTTTTTTTTTTTTTTTTTTTTAATTTATTTAAATAAAAAATACAGAATTATGTGTTCTGTTATTGATTATGACGTTTCATTTTTATGTGACTGGTGGAGAGTGAGAGACTGGATTGGATTTGGAGGCTAAACTTTCAGTGACAGACAGACAACCAGCTGTGCGAGCGCAGCGCAAACAAGTGAGAGAGAGTTGCAGCAGTATCCCGCTGTGCTGGCAGACTCGGCAGCAGGGACGGTTTCTGCTATGGGCAGTGCAACTGCCCAGGGCGCAATCTACTTGGGGGCGCACGAGAAAAAAAAAAAAAATCTCCAGTTTTCTAGACTACTGTATTGACCCGCACATGCCGCGGCACCATCAGTCGGCATCAGGCGGGCCGGACGCGGCACCGTCCGATACCGCGCCCACCCGTCAGGTCTGCCGGATCTGACAGGTGAGCTGCCTCATGCTGGCCGGTGCCGCGGCCGGCTCGCCTGATACCGACTGATGGTGCCCCGGTGCCGCGGCCGACCGGCTCTGTTAAATAATGGCGAATTTGGCGAATTTTTTTCGGGCTTTATCGGGCTGTCGGGCCTAAAGTTCGGCTAATTAGTCGGGTCGGGTCGGGCCTCGGGCTGGCCCAGTCAGGCCCGGGTCGGGTCGGGTCTTAATTTTCAGGCCCGATGAGAACTCTAGTGCAGAGCTAACCCCAAAAGGAAGTCTATTATACACAAACAGCCCCCTATGGGTGTTGATGGTAGTGTATTTTTTAGAGTCATCATCCAGTAACACTTGCTGGTAAGCTGCTGCCAGATCTATCTTTGAGAAGATTTTTCCTCCGCTGAGGGTAGCTAACAGCTCCTCTAACCGTGGCAAGGGGTAGTTGTCTGTTTCCAGTGCCTGATTCACTGATACCTTATAATCACCACATAGGCGAAGTGACTTGTCTCTTTTCTCTACTGGCACTATCGGTGCTGCCCATTCACTGTGCTTAACAGGTGATATTATGTTTGCTTCTTCTAGCCTCTTGAGCTCTTTTTCCACTCTGTCCTTCATAGCAAATGGGAGGGGTCTGTGTTTGCAAAACTTGGGGAGCACCTCAGGCTTGACAATGATAGAGGCTTTAATGTCTTTAAGAGTCCCCAGTTCTTCACTGAACACTTCAGCATACTTATCTAACACTTCCTTAAATGAACTGCATTTTGTCTCATTCAGATACTTGATCTGCTGCCAGTTAAGATGGAGCACTTTAAGCCAATTTCTGCCACACAGTGACGATCCATGTCCCTTTACGACTAAAAGTGGCAAGTATGCAGTTTGCCCCTCATAGACCACGCTGACTGTGATCTGTCCCCACACAGGGATGCGGCCTCCATTATAAGCTTTAAGCTTAACCTTAGCTCTTCCCAGTGGCAGGTGCGAGAATTTCCTTTTGTATGTTGCCTCTGATATGACACTTCTTGCCGCCCCAGTATCAATTTCCATTTCCAAATTAACATCAGCTACAGAGAATGTTGCTTTATACAGATCCTCATCCTCACTTGTAACAGTTAAAATGGCAAACACCTCTAATTCTGTGTCCTCTTCAGCTTCCATGTACTTTGTGTGTTTATGTTGCTGCCCTCTGCCTGGTGTTGCCTTTGCACTTTCAGCCTGTGTCTTTGATCGGCATGCCTTTTTAATGTGTCCAGTTTTACCACAGTTATGACATTTAGTCTCTTTGAAATGGCACTCATTTGCACTGTGATTTTTTCCTTTGCATCTGTAGCAGTTTTTTGTTTTCTGTGGCCTCACCTTATGAACACTTGCAGTCCCCACATGTTCACTTTCCATGCCTCTCAGCTGCCGAGCGTCTCTGTCGGCTGTCTCCATGTTAACTGCAATCTCAAAAGCTTTGGCGAAAGTGAGATCATTTTCAGAGAGTAGTCTCCTCTGGCATGCTTCATTTTTTATCCCACTGACGAACCCAGAGGCGGTCCTGGCTAGTTTTGCGCCCTGGGCGAACCATCCCCCACCCCCGCCACATCAGGCCTATCATTTGTTAACATCCTATTAACTAAGAATAACACACTAGAAATTACTCATAAAGCTATATCACATATAGCTTACAAAATGTCATGTCAGTGTATAGGAAGTTATTTAGGTTACCATAGACCCACGTATAGCAAAAAAAATTAAAAATTCCACAGTCAGGATGTATTGTTTACCAAATCCACAGACTAACAGGCCAATGTGAACTTGCACTTGTTGTGTTGCAAACACAAACTAGCCTATGGGTGAAATTAATTCCATGACATGATGCCTAAAATTCTAATAGTTGCTAGTTCAGCAAAACTAAAAACCAAAAAAAAAAAAAAAACTTCTGTGGCTAAGTGGCAACATATTAGCAAGAGGCTAATAAATAGGGTATAGGCTACTGTTTCATTACATGCACAATTAACGTCACGCATAGAGACTTGCATACCTTTATCTTTTGAACGTTTCTCCTCTTCTTCTCTCCTTCTCTTTCTGAACTGGGCACCTGATGTTTTTTTTGGCCTTTTGTCCATGATACTCCATTGACTTTTTGTTGTTGTTGTTGTTGTTTGGCATTTTCACATAACCCAATAAATTACATGTAGCTATAAGGGGTCTATATTAATTTTATGAATGAAATACAATTTATTTGGAAGCAGCAGTTTGTGTTGGTTGGCCTGGGATCTTTCATATCAGAGGTTAGTCTATCCCCCGCCCCCCGCCCCCCTCCCCTTTGCTTTTCCTGAGACTCACAACCTGCGCACAGCCTCTGCAGTCGCAAGTTGATCCCCCGCCCCCCTCCCCCTTGCCTTTTCTTCTGACACACACGACCTGTATACATGACTCTCAGCAGCAAGTTGACGTGATAGTAGGGGCGCCTTAGCACCCACTGCACCAACTTGACATGGAAATGAGCGATATTAGTCTAGAAACGATTTTTTTTTTTTTTTTTTTTTTTTTTTTTTTTTTTTGCGGACGCACTTTTTTTTTTTTTTTTTTTGGACGGCGCTTGTGCGCCCCCAAGTAGATTGCGCCCTGGGCGGTTGCCCACATTGCCCATAGCAAAAACCGTCCCTGGACAAACCGATCTCGTAGGGATGAATCCAGGTTGGCGCCAAACTCACAATTAGCCGCGCAGTGCTTCAACTCGGCTACATACTGTGCAACAGTCTGATTTTGTTTCTGGTTGCACCGGTTAAAACGAAACCTTTCAGCCACTAATAAGGGCTTAGGCTCAAAATGTGCCTTGAGAATTGCCACGATCTCATCAAACGTTTTGTCTTTTGGCTTACTGGGCTGCACTAAGTTTCTCAAAAGTCCATATGTGGTTGCGCCCATTACACTTAGTAACGTTGCTACATACTTTTCTCCGGCTATGTAGTTAGCTTCAAAAAACTGTTCTAGCCGTTTGATATACGCCGTCCATTGCTCATTTTCTGGCTTGAATTCGTCAATTCTTCCAAACAGGGCCATTGTACTCACTAGTACCGACACCAAGTGTCTCTTTTCCCCCGCAAAGTATCCTCGTCGCCAGTGTCTGTTATGTACTGATGAGGCCAAGACATGTGCGTTCACTGCACTTTACTTTTTCATGACAACAACAACACAAGTCAATGCGCAAGCGCGGTTTACAGCCTTGAACTGACAGTATTCACAGAGGTCCAAAAAGCATATGTAACATGACATAAATGTTGTCAATATACCACAGTTACCTCAGGAAAAAGTGGGGGGGATGAAATCATGTTTCTGTGAAAGTGCGGGTGTCACAACACCCGCATCCCCCGCGGCTGCGACGCCCATGCATCCGTTGCCATGGTGCCATGGTATGACACAAACAGCTTACTGTCCCATAAAAGCCCTTTATTTTCTTGCTTTCCAAGCCGTTTTTATTCCAAAGACAACATATGTTGACGTTTATATTATAAATCTGATTACTTTTAATTTGGATATCTTGCAAACTTGAAGCGTTAATATAACTGTCCATGGAACCCACCAACGCGAATAGGCTGCTTGATAAAATATCCAAAATAAATCAACATTGTTTGAATGTTTTTTTCCCTCCCAAACAAAACCAACTAAAGGCAGGGTAATTTATGTTTCGGCTGCGGGAAATGGTTAATATATTTGTTTCAATATTCATTTTTACGACCATTTAAAACCCGGAAGTAAACCAAGCCTGCCCACCTCCCCCAGCCAAGAAGCTTAGCCTATAGGCTACTAAAAAAAAAAAAAAAAAAAACACGAAATTAACCAACAGCTTAACTTTTTCTTAACATTGGTCATCTAGATGGAGTGTAATTAGCAGTTTGGCTGCAGTAAATAGTTTATTATATTCCACCCCCCAGCTCTCGTATGCACTTGTTTACAGCTTATAAAGTTGGTTTCCTGTGCGGGTGGCTGTGATGAGGTAGATCACTGTTTAGACTGTTGCACACTCTTTGCTTAATGTTGTACACTTGACGTTGTTTAAGCCCTCGATTTTATTAATTCTATGTAAAGTCTCATTTACACAAACCCGGGTGAAGATTGATCGTCTAAACAGCCTACTTCAGTAATTTACTAGTTTCTAGATAAATTATTTTAGCCGACCGTCACCTCAGAATCCAGCGCATTCGTTGCCATGACGACGCTGGCAGCTGCCATATTACGTCATTCCGACTAACCTGACATGACACATTTGACAGCGACACAGCCGGAGCCGACAGCCCACAAGACACAGAGCTCATTGATTTCAACGAGGCGCCTTTACTTGACACCATTCATATTAAGGTATTGTTACAGTTATTGGCAGTTATCCATATTGCACGTCCAAAGGATAACGCAGGCAAACTTGTAGCCTCCAAAGTTCCAGTCACTCTCTTATTCAACTTACCAGTCAAAACAGCGCCTCCCCGAGTGCCGCCGAGGTAATTACTCTTCAGGTGTGCGAGAACTTCAGTGTACTTTGTTGTAACAATTAAATGTGCTTTTTTAATAAACTGAGTGGAATGAAAACCAAGAATGTTGTGTCATGCTATTAACCTCATGTCTCAGCTGTCTCTTGAATTCTGATCTTATTTTCCTGTAGAGGAACTACATGTAAATAGACATGTAGCGTCGACACACACATCTCCTCATGCACATGAACAGAATAGAGGAAATACATGCTTGTAAGTGAACCTCAACAACTTCATATTCAGCAGGGCTTTACTCTCTTCCCATATCAGGTTGCAGTACATCATGTAGACACTGACTGATCAGCAAATATACCGATTTCAGCGACACTGCGGAAAAGGAAGCACCTACAGTACATATAGTTCTGTCCCACCGAAGGATCTGGTGGTTGTGTATTACTGATGGCTGCAATGAAGAGCAGCAGGAATATCCATGGATTTTAAATATGTGACACATTCTCTGCCTGCACTGATATGAAACGAAAAACGAACGAGTTCATTTCAGTTCAGTTGATACTTCATTAAATCCCAGAGGGCAACTGATTTGTAGTCTAAGAGGCAACATAACAACAAACAGAACAGGGAATATACGAGGTTAAAAAAAAAAGATTAAAACAAAGCCCAGACATAAACATATGCACAGTATCGTAATGGATCCTAGTCCACAGTAAAGTGCCTGTGCCTGTTTATTTCATTTAAGAAGGGACGGTGCACATTAATAAGTATTTAGATGCAAATGTCCCAGATTTAACCATACAATCAGGTTGATGGTTTACGAAAACATCAACATAAACAGCCAAATGCAAACATATGTGAGAAGGCATGTAAAAACAAAGCAATCCAACACCCAGTTATCCAACATGCACAGGGTAGAGAAAAATCATGCAGCGTGGCAACACATCGTACAGACCTGCCGAAAGGGTTAACATCATTAACAGCTCAGTGGGACAGTCAGCTGCCTCTCAGCTCTGAGGTTAGGGTCAGATAGGCAATGATATCTGCTTTTGATCAGTGGCCTCCTCTGATGTCATTATTAGACTGTCTTCATTCAGTACATTTTACATACACACAGCAATTTCCCACTATTAGTCACAATATGACAGTATCACTGATCTGATACGGGTTATGTAAACAGCCAACCCAGTCTCCATGGGGAAATGTCACCCTTTTATGTTTCTGCAAACTAGGGAAACGTTATCATATCAACGTTTCCAAGCTCAAATTCGTTACGTATCAACATTCAATTGTTATAGTGGTCCCTGCGCCCGGGTCACGTGACTTCCAAGTTTCTGACTGCAAAAGGAAGCAAGATGGCGGACATTTCGTTCATTCTCAGTGGAAAATGTAATATTTTAAGGTAGTTTCTGTATTTAAATGTGTTTTGATGACATTTCTAGCGAGAAATATACACTTTGTTATCATAATCTGTGTTCAGTGAATGTATACGTTCTCTAGTTAGTAATCACAATCATTTCGCCCGGACTTGCCAGCAAAACGTTGGAATCCAACATTGTTGACATCCGTATAGTGCCAAAGCAGCCTAGAAATGCAATATTTTGAGGTCGTTTCTATATTTAAATGTGTTTTGATGATATTTCCAGCGAAAAATATGCACTTCTTGCATAATGTGGGTTCAGTGAATGTATACAGTCTTTAATTTGTTAGTTATCACGAAGATTTCGCCCGGTCTCGCCAGCAAATGTTGGAATCCAACATTGTTGATCCAAAATTGTTGACATCCGTTGCCATGGTGCCATGGTATGACACAAACAGCTTACTGTCCCATAAAAGCCCTTTATTTTCTTGCTTTCCAAGCCGTTTTTATTCCAAAGACAACATATGTTGACGTTTATATTATAAATCTGATTACTTTTAATTTGGATATCTTGCAAACTTGAAGCGTTAATATAACTGTCCATGGAACCCACCAACGCGAATAGGCTGCTTGATAAAATATCCGAAATAAATCAACATTGTTTGAGTGTTTTTTTCCCTCCCAAACAAAACCAACTAAAGGCAGGGTAATTTATGTTTCGGCTGCGGGAAATGGTTAATATATTTGTTTCAATATTCATTTTTACGACCATTTAAAACCCGGAAGTAAACCAAGCCTGCCCGCCTCCCCCAGCCAAGAAGCTTAGCCTATAGGCTACTAAAAAAAAAAAAAAAAAAAAAACGAAATTAACCAACAGCTTAACTTTTTCTTAACATTGGTCATCTAGATGGAGTGTAATTAGCAGTTCGGCTGCAGTAAATAGTTTATTATATTCCACCCCCCAACTCTCGTATGCACTTGTTTACAGCTTATAAAGTTGGTTTCCTGTGCGGGTGGCTGTGATGAGGTAGATCACTGTTTAGACTGTTGCACACTCTTTGCTTAATGTTGTACAGTTGACGTTGTTTAAGCCCTCGATTTTATTAATTCTATGTAAAGTCTCATTTACACAAACCCGGGTGAAGATTGATCGTCTAAACAGCCTACTTCAGTAATGTACTAGTTTCTAGATAAATTATTTTAGCCGACCGTCACCTCAGAATCCAGCGCATTCGTTGCCATGACGACGCTGGCAGCTGCCATATTACGTCATTCCGACTAACCTGACATGACACATTTGACAGCGACACAGCCGGAGCCGACAGCCCACAAGACACAGAGCTCATTGATTTCAACGAGGCGCCTTTACTTGACACCATTCATATTAAGGTATTGTTACAGTTATTCCCTGTTAGAAAAACCAGCATAGACCAGCAAGGCTGGTCACCAGCAAAACCAGCATGGGGTATGCTGGTTATACCAGCAAAACCAGCATATGTTGTGTTTTGGTGCTGGTGACCAGCATCCCATGCTGGTTATGCTGGTGACCAGCATCCCATGCTGGTTATGCTGGTGACCAGCATCCCATTGCTGGTTATGCTGGTCCAGCATCCCATGCTGGTGACCAGCATCCCATGCTGGTTATGCTGGTCCAGCATCCCATGCTGGTGACCAGCATCCCATGCTGGTTATGCTGGTCCAGCATCCCATGCTGGTGACCAGCATAAACAGCATGGGATGCTGGCCCAGCAAACAGGCCTGCAATGGCCCTTTACAAGCCCACTTAGGGCCGCCTTAAGGTCCCCCAGTGGGCTGCCCGCGCAGGTCCCCTGAGAATTTGCTCATTGGCAAAATGTTGGCCCCTCAGTGCTGGTCCCCCATGGGCAGCCCTCATTAACCCCTAAGGAAGCCTGCACTGGCCCTGTATGGGCCCACTTAGGGCTGGCTAGAGGGCGCACAGCAGGCAGGCTTTACCTAGCCTTCAGGAAGCCCTCACTGCCCTCGCTAGGCCCACACTGATTTTGCAGTTAAATCCCCCTATTAATCTAAAACAATAAATCAGTTCCACACATAAATGTATTTCAGCTAGTAGTGTAGTTTCCTTTGGGAGTTCCATACATCTGAAGTGGATGTAGTCATTGATGTATGCATTGTCAAAAATGTACAATAGTCAAAAGGATTCCAATCAATTCATTTATTAAATACAAAAACATTACACTGAAAGAAAAATGTTCTACTCTGCACATTACAGCCTTATTCATTTAAGACAGGGTTGTCAAACTGGTGCCATGGAGGGCCAAGAGGCTGCAGGTTTTCATTCCAACCGAAACCTCCACCAGGTGATTTCACTGATTGGTTCCTCCTTTCTGATACAAGGTGAGGTAATCAGTGAAATCACCTGGTGATCTATTGATATCTATTGTTCGTGACCCCCTAGCTCTTCCTACTAAACATGGTCAACGGAACATGAGAGGAACTGCAGTCAAAATTCAAATATGAATGATTCAAATTCAGTTACTAGTGGCACATTTTTCAGCCCATACTTCAAACAAAGAAAAAGCAAAAACTGCAAAAACTCTGACCTCTGATGCTGAAAATATATTTTTGTGTGCTGCTAACATGTCCATACTTCAATTGAGGTGATGTATTGATTGGCAAAGCTCACTCTTCCCCCAAAGTCTCTTGCTAGCGCTCCATTCGTCCACCCGCTGTCTGTTGAATTCCGTAGCTACACCTTAATCTCATCCTCAACTTCAGACTCCTGAGGACTTGGCTGGAGGGAGCATTTTCTTACAGCCTCTGAAACATAAAAGTAAAGGGGCCTATATAAAATACTGTGTGTAGTGAGCAGTATCTATATGCTATTTCTAATACCAGTGTTACCAAACAGTCATTTATTTTTGGCGGGCCGCCACTATATCAACACTGTCCTCCACATATTAATTTTCTATTTCCAGAGTTGCGCACCATGTTCAATCAATTAGACAGCGTAGCAGTGAATAATATCATGTTAAATATGCCGACAGAGTGGATGTATTCCTTCTTTGTGTGTGTGTGTGTGCTTGAGTGAGAGAGAGAGATACCTTAATCTCTCTACTTTGTGTCACGAACCAGGAAGTCAAGATCAACTCCTCTTCTGTCTGTACTTCTTGGTTTTCTGTCTCTGTTCTGGAAGAGAGAGTAGGGTGGGAACAAAGAGGGAGAGAAACAGAGGGATGGAGTGAGAGAGAAGGAGAGTAGAGAAAGAAGGCCAAGATTCTAGAATTCACATTGTTTGTTTGAAGATAACATTTGACATTATGAGCATATTTGGGTGTGTCATTTGTTGTACAGGGCTCCAGACTGCGACCAAATGGTCGCTTTTTGCAGCGACCCTTGAGACAGCGCAAGCATATTTGGCAGCCACTTGCACGTGTGCAACTTGTAAATTTGCCGACATTTTTTTTATGTCTAAAAATGTCCAGGAACTAGCGGTTATGAAGGGAAGGAGTTTTAGGGAGGTGTCGTTCAGACCTGATCACATCTGGATCAGCTGTCAGTCAGTTCAATAGCTGTTTGTGTCTGAGCACATCAGTGCTGTAATATTAGGCTCACAGCCATATGAGTTTCTCTCTCTGTACTGTTACCTGATCAACAAACATCTGCACTGAATAAAAACCAGCATGCAGTATTTAAACTGTGCACTGTGTCAGGCAGAGGCACACAAATAAGTTTTACTGAAAAGAAACATTCATATTTTTGATTATTAGTATTGTCTGTTTTCACTGATGTCCTGATTTTAAAGTCACGGTTTAATAACCCAGAATTTTATAAAAGTGTCTTTTCTTCATCACACTTTATTGAGGCTAAATGCTTCAGGAAAAATTTTCTTTTATCACTTTTATCAGCGCTCAATGGTCAGCCTGAGAAGTGTTTTTTTTTTTCCCTAGCAAACAGACTCATCTACTCTCTCTGACTTAAGTCCATAAAAATAATCCAAATCCATAACAGTTCACATGGGAAGTAGCTACTGATGAAAAGAAAACTATTTCTGATTAATGCAGTCATTTAAAAACTGACTGGTAGTTCTGGAATAAAAACAGCTGCTTGGTAATATTATCTCTGCTAATACTGACCACCATGCTGCCCATTACAAGTCACTTACACGCATCAGACACCGGCCTCCAAGTACCACTTCATTTTTAGCCAGAAAAATACTGTGTACGTTAAGCCCTGACTGCTAATAGTCTATTTTAACGTACAGTAGCCTTTAAAACTTGGTACACAATACATTTCTCTAGCTGTGTTTCTCCACTGTGCTTGCCTCCTCACTCTTACACGTACTGAACTCCGTTTTACACTGTGGACCCTCCACGACTAGCATAAGTAAACCGTGAAGTGCCGTGAGGATGCGCAAACCGGCGCAAACAAAGTGGACTTGAGTAAGTAGAGGGTGTAAGGCCATGTTTAACAAATGCCCCCTCTGTCTCCTGTCCGCAAAAACATAGTACATACAGAGAGACTGCGACGTTAGCTGAAAAAGGCACAGAGCCACACCGAGGAGTGTAGGTGGTGTGACCCACGCAGCTGGACCCTCATCCTTCCTCACGCACACACTCAGACAGGTGAACTCTCTCCCCCCTCAACATGGATTATTAAAGTTATAGCAAAAGAAAAACGTCAGCAAATTCGACGCACAACGACGCGCAAGCTTTGCGAGAGAAGCTGTGAAAATATTGGCGCTGCCTCAAAAACGGCAAAATGCCACGATCTGGTCTCAGTTTGGAGTCCAGACTGTTGTCAGAAAATTAAATACTCTCGCAGGCCACTGTGGTAATCGGACATGAGGAATATGAGAAACAGGATGATAGGGACCACTAGCCCAACCTTATATTTATTTTTCGCTGAGTGAAGTTTAAGCTAAGCCAACCGTCAACGTCACGGTTTGCTAGCTGACAAAGATAGCTAACATTCGTCAACGTTCGAAAAAATGGCTAATGGTCTGAATTAACTAAAACCATACTCAAATACAATCCCAGGAGAACACACACTATGACAATATTTGCTGTAACATTAAACTTTAAGATGAAACATTACAATTAAAACTCACCTCGGGAAAATACCACCTTCAGCCAGAAGAAGTAACGGTCGCGCTCTGTTCCGGTGGGGATGTGAAGAGGCTCAAGTGCGTAGTGATATATGGCACCTCTTCAGCAGAAAATAGTTCCAAGCACGGACGTAATTTTGGAGGGCAGGGAGGACATGTCCCCTCCACTTTTTCAAAAGGCAGTTTTGGTCCCCTGCAGTTTTACAGTCCAAAAACAATGTTACGCTATATTAAATGGAGACAGGTCAAGCACAGGGACCCAGCGGAAAACGGCCGCTCAAGGTGAAGCCTATTTCCTTTGAGACCGCCCACAAGCTCTTCGATTGGCTCTGCCGTTTCTTGCTTATGTGTGATTGGCCGTGCCCGCTGTCACTCACTGGTTGTAAACAGCGCCTGGACTTGCTCTCCGGTGAAAAAAGGGGAAAAAAGATCACCGGTGTTTAGCTCGTTAGCCAGGAGTCCGTCTTCATCTGCCACTCTAAGTCCAATGATCGACGACACTATGTGTTTGGAAGCTTTGGCTAAGTTGATTATGTTAAATGTTAATAGTTAACTATTCTGTGGTCTTTGAGTCAAACTGACCCGTGTTCACTTTTCTTTTATATTTAAAATTATATTTTCTTCCATATAACTGCCTGAAAATGGCAGATGGTTCTCTGTTACACTCACTTCAAATAAAATTGATGATCACTACTTGCATTGAATTATGGCTATATATATATAATATATATATATATATATATATATATATATATATTATTATTATTATTATTATTATTATTATTATTATTTATTTATTATTTATTTATTTATTTTTTTCAGTTTCTCCCCTCCTGTGATATTCCCTGGTCAATTTGATCCGCTCACCGCTCACGCTGGGTGGTGGTCCAAACACTTGAAATGATTTCATTTCATTTTCACATATACCAGTCCGCGATAATTCATCCATTTATTTGCCTGAGTTTAACTATTGTCAAAATAATTCAGAATTTCTGCTTTTTTTTTTTTATCACTAAAAAATGAGGTATAATTTTATGTAAATGAGGTTTATTGACCAAAAAAATGGTAAGCTGTTAATTTTGAACCCTGCTAAACCTTTTAAAACATCAATTATCTGTTAAAAATTATAGGCTTTTCTTGTTAAAAACAAAATAATATTTGTTGATGAGTTTTTAAGTGATCATGTGTAGACACAATCCAATTCAAATAATGGATTTTTTATGCATTCTGTGCAGAGGCTATAAATGCAGTCTCTCTCTGAAAAAAAAGGCCACCAAAGCGTGGGAAATGACTTTGGGCTGCCTGCACAAAACCAGCATGGGCCCAAAGGTACAAAAGTTGCTCTGGACCCAAATGGGCTTTCTGTGGGCAATCCACTATTATGGGAGAGCCTGTGGCTTACGGAGAGCCTGTGGTGAGCTCAGAGCTTTGGGCCTTGCCTGGGCAAGCCAGCGCTGGGCCTGTGTAGGTTTGGTCTGGGCTGGCCCTAGCCCACAGTGCCCACAAAAAGCCTGCGTGGGCCCCACTGGGGCATGTTTGCTGGGGGATGCTGGTCCAACAGCATCCCATGCTGGTCCAACAGCATCCACCAGTATTCCCATGCTGGTACACCAGCTACACCAGCATCAGACCAGCACTAACCAGCATTAACCAGCATAGACCAGCAAAGAATCCATGCTGGTCTATGCTGTTTTTTTTTAGCAGGGTTGGCAGTTATCCATGTTGCACGTCCAAAGGATAACGCAGTCAAACTTGTAGCCTCCAAAGTTCCAATCACTCTCTTATTCAACTTACCAGTCAAAACAGCGCCTCCCCGAGTGCCGCCGAGGTAATTACTCTTCAGGTGTGCGAGAACTTCAGTGTACTTTGTTGTAACAATTAAATGTGCTTTTTTAATAAACTCAGTGGAATGAAAACCAAGAATGTTGTGTCATGCTATTAACCTCATGTCTCAGCTGTCTCTTGAATTCTGATCTTATTTTCCTGTAGAGGAACTACATGTAAATAGACATGTAGCGTCGACACACACATCTCCTCATGCACATGAACAGAATAGAGGAAATACGTGCTTGTAAGTGAACCTCAACAACTTCATATTCAGCAGGGCTTTACTCTCTTCCCATATCAGGTTGCAGTACATCATGTAGACACTGACTGATCAGCAAATATACCGATTTCAGCGACACTGCGGAAAAGGAAGCACCTACAGTACATATAGTTCTGTCCCACCGAAGGATCTGGTGGTTGTGTATTACTGATGGCTGCAATGAAGAGCAGCAGGAATATCCATGGATTTTAAATATGTGACACATTCTCTGCCTGCACTGATATGAAACGAAAAACGAACGAGTTCATTTCAGTTCAGTTGATACTTCATTAAATCCCAGAGGGCAACTGATTTGTAGTCTAAGAGGCAACATAACAACAAACAGAACAGGGAATATACGAGGTTAAAAAAAAAAGATTAAAACACAGCCCAGACATAAACATATGCACAGTATCGTAATGGATCCTAGTCCACAGTAAAGTGCCTGTGCCTGTTTATTTCATTTAAGAAGGGACGGTGCACATTAATATTAAGTATTTAGATGCAAATGTCCCAGATTTAACCATACAAGCAGGTTGATGGTTTACGAAAACATCAACATAAACAGCCAAATGCAAACATATGTGAGAAGGCATGTAAAAACAAAGCAATCCAACACCCAGTTATCCAACATGCACAGGGTAGAGAAAAATCATGCAGCGTGGCAACACATCGTACAGACCTGCCGAAAGGGTTAACATCATTAACAGCTCAGTGGGACAGTCAGCTGCCTCTCAGCTCTGAGGTTAGGGTCAGATAGGCAATGATATCTGCTTTTGATCAGTGGCCTCCTCTGATGTCATTATTAGACTGTCTTCATTCAGTACATTTTACATACACACAGCAATTTCCCACTATTAGTCACAATATGACAGTATCACTGATCTGATACGGGTTATGTAAACAGCCAACCCAGTCTCCATGGGGAAATGTCACCCTTTTACGTTTCTGCAAACTAGGGAAACGTTATCATATCAACGTTTCCAAGCTCAAATTCGTTACGTATCAACATTCAATTGTTATAGTGGTCCCTGCGCCCGGGTCACGTGACTTCCAAGTTTCTGACTGCAAAAGGAAGCAAGATGGCGGACATTTCGTTCATTCTCAGTGGAAAATGTAATATTTTAAGGTAGTTTCTGTATTTAAATGTGTTTTGATGACATTTCTAGCGAGAAATATACACTTTGTTTTCATAATCTGTGTTCAGTGAATGTATACGTTCTCTAGTTTGTTAGTAATCACAATCATTTCGCCCGGACTTGCCAGCAAAACGTTGGAATCCAACATTGTTGACATCCGTATAGTGCCAAAGCAGCCTAGAAATGCAATATTTTGAGGTCGTTTCTATATTTAAATGTGGTTTGATATTTCCAGCGAAAAATATGCACTTCTTGCATAATGTGGGTTCAGTGAATGTATACAGTCTTTAATTTGTTAGTTATCACGAAGATTTCGCCCGGTTTCGCCAGCAAATGTTGGAATCCAACATTGTTGATCCAAAATTGTTGACATCCGTTGCCATGGTGCCATGGTATGACACAAATAGCTTACTGTCCCATAAAAGCCCTTTATTTTCTTGCTTTCCAAGCCGTTTTTATTCCAAAGACAACATATGTTGACGTTTATTTTATAAATCTGATTACTTTTAATTTGGATATCTTGCAAACTTGAAGCGTTAATATAACTGTCCATGGAACCCACCAACGCGAATAGGCTGCTTGATAGAATATCCGAAATAAATCAACATTGTTTGAATGTTTTTTTCCCTCCCAAACAAAACCAACTAAAGGCAGGGTAATTTATGTTTCGGCTGCGGGAAATGGTTAATATATTTGTTTCAATATTCATTTTTACGACCATTTAAAACCCGGAAGTAAACCAAGCCTGCCCGCCTCCCCCAGCCAAGAAGCTTAGCCTATACTAAAAAAAAAAAAAAAAAAAAAAAAAAAAAAAAACGAAATTAACCAACAGCTTAACTTTTTCTTAACATTGGTCATCTAGATGGAGTGTAATTAGCAGTTCGGCTGCAGTAAATAGTTTATTATATTCCACCCCCCAGCTCTCGTATGCACTTGTTTACAGCTTATAAAGTTGGTTTCCTGTGCGGGTGGCTGTGATGAGGTAGATCACTGTTTAGACTGTTGCACACTCTTTGCTTAATGTTGTACACTTGACGTTGTTTAAGCCCTCGATTTTATAAATTCTATGTAAAGTCTCATTTACACAAACCCGGGTGAAGATTGATCGTCTAAACAGCCTACTTCAGTAATTTACGAGCTTGGGATCGTGCTGTGAGGTACCTTTTTCGCCGGACTTTCATCGCTACCAGGACATTCCGGAGGACGCCGTTAGAACACCGGGGTCCCCGTGGATAGTTCTTCCCAGTGACAAGTCCAGGAGGAAACGTAAACAAGCAAAGGAAACAACAGTTATCAGGACCTTTTGAGCTTGGGATTGCGCTGCGGCAGTGGCGTCGTTAGGCCTATTTTAGGGGGGCTGAAGCCCCCCTAAAATTTTCTTAAGCCCCCCCCCCCCCCAAATAATTTGGTGGGGTTTTTTATATATATAATTTTTTTTTTTTTTTTTTTTACAAAAAAGTGCAGACAAAATCAATATAAAGACGCAAGAATATGAATTTAAATAAATAATAATATAACCTGTCATTATTCACTTGAATATGATCATAAATCTGTTGGTTTCCCTTCACTTCACAGTGTAAGGTGGAGAGCGCCGTCAGCGCTTTGTTATCCAGTCCGTTCCACTTGTTTGTATAGACAGCGCCCACATTACTGAAAATCCAGTCCACGTTTTCACTGCTACCTTACACCCCGCCGGCATACACGGCATACGTGCTGCACACACAGCCGACTGAGAGCAGCGTGAGGACAACATGAAGCAGCGATATACCGTATTTCACCAATTAATCGCCCGGGCGTTTAATATGCAAAATCAACTTGGACCCCGGGCGTTTAAAAGAACCAGGCGGCTATTCGCTGCAGGCCTTTATTTATTTTTGCACAGACCTGCACCAGGCCATTATTGTGATGACAGTTACTGTCCAACATATTTACAGTCGGGCAATTTAAGATTACGGTGCACCCTTTTTTCTAACGTTAGCTAGCGCTCTGATTTTGACAGAAAATGGATGTGCTGCACAGTTATTGTGCGGCTAACTGTTTACTTCTGCAAAAATAAGGTGAATAGCCTTATTTTGGGTTACCTCAATATAATGCAAATAATCGCCCCGGCGGTTATTCGGGTGGGCGTTTAATACACCCGGCGGCTATTTGCGGCCTGGTGATTAATTGGTGAAATACGGTACACAAGTTTTTCAAGAAAGTAAGTCGTTATCACTGCTGGTAGTAACAGTTAGTTAGCTACAGCCTCCAGCTAACAGCAGAAAGCTCTATATAATTTATCAACTAGGTGCTCCCCATTTTAATAAATAAAAACCTGGCTTGCATAGTGAATTAAATTGTTGGCATGATGTTGATTTCTGTCACTTGTTTTAGCTCTGAAAAAAGGGATCGGAGCTTCTTGATGTATCACAAATATCAGTACATAATAATGATATACTAATAATAATATCTAGACGCGGCACACTATGTATCGATAATGTCCTGATGGCAAATAGATTAGTATGTCTGCCTGACATGCAGAAGACTGGCGGTTTGATTCCCGGTCAGGACAACAAAATGTTCCTACTTTATACCTAATTACCTAATTTTGTTGTTGACAAAAACAATAAAGTGATTCTTATTATTCTGCCTGTCATTGGCTAGATGAAACACACAGTGGCATTGAAGGTTTCCTAATTCTCCATTCTCCATAAAATCTCCATTGTGTTTGACTGATTGATCTTTATTATTATTGTATCACAATACAACGAAATTTTGTTTGGAGAAATCCAGTCCAGATAGCAGCAATAATAAATAAATAAAGTGCCATAAACATAACATTTAATGACAGAGCTCTTGTAATGCACTTTGTAACTGCACTAATTGAGAGTGCCCCTTCTTGTTATTTAAGCACTTGTTAATTATTCACACTGGATTTCAGTTAGAAATCCAGTGTGACACATACCACCTATCTCTCTCATTCTTCCCAAACTGAAATGATAAGTAGTGTCTCACAAGAAATCATAGAGCACATTGTGAAGGAATTGAAACAGGCCAGGATGTACTCTGTCAATGAGTAGGTTAATGTGAAAAATAAGGCATTTTTCAGCCTTGTTCTAACTTTATGGGGAGATACATACACCAACTGATTCAGATTCAGATTTAAACAAGGATTTGTGCGGTATACTTTGTTTGTTGCCATGGCCTTCCTATGTGCAGTTTGGGCTCATTCTCCATTCATGCTGATAGGCACCTGCACTTACTGATCTGAAATAGATGCCTAAAAGGCGTTACCAATATGGCCATTAAGAGAACAGCCTTGGCCTAAAAGGACTTTGATAGAACTACATGAGTGCTTTCAATTCCAGTGAGCCGCCTACTAGGCCTATTGACCCTAATTAAGCATACACCCTTAATTGATTATACAGTGACTTGAATGTATTATGTTTTAAGTCTAAATTTTGATATTATAAGTCTCTTAAAAGTCCCCTGAAGCCACTATTTAAGGGGTTGTTTTTCAAAAATTTCTCATGAATATGAAACATTTCAGTCAAGGTGCACCTTATATGACTTATTTAACTTTAGCTTTTATTTAAGAGTCAAGATTAGAAAGTGGAGAGAGCCAAGAGACATATATATATGAGCCAAATTAGCCAAATTTAAAGAATAGACTGAAGTTAAAAAAAAAAAAAAAAAAAAACAATCTCTTGGTGGCCTTGGTGGTCTTTGTTAAATCTGTCCAAAAATGTTGAAAAGCAATTTCTCAGTCTTTGTTTTCTGTCTGTGAAATTTTGTGCTTGCGCGCGTTCACTCACATCCTGTGCATCTCCTGGGGCTAAGCCCCCCCTGTCCTTAAAACCTAGTGACGCCCCTGCGCTGCGGGATGCCAATTTCACCGGACTTTCATCGCTGCCAGGACATTCTGGAGGACGCCGAGGCTGCAGGGCCGGCGCGTTGACACGGCTGAAAAGACAGCCCTTTGGGCCGCCGCCTCCCAGCATTTTCCAGCGCCAGGTCCATGGCGAACACGGGATGACGAACTGTGCTTGCACATCCAACAATTGTTTCTGTGACTGTTGCATTTTTTCTGATATCAGAGACATGGCTGCAGCCATCTATTACTGGACTTGGCTATTCAACTAGCAAGATGCACAAAGCTTTCTATTCTCCCCTGCACCGAAAAGACTGAGCCCTAATTTCGTTGCATTATTATACATATATGATTGTGCAATGACAATAAAATCTATCCATCTATCTATCTATCTATCTATCTATCTATATTATAATGAGACTATTAATACATTATATAGTCTTATAAAGGCATACTAATGTTAATAAGCATATTATATGCACTTATTAGGGCCTTATTACCTATTAACAAATGCTTATTACAAGGGCCTTAATATAAAGCGTTACCGAATAATCACATTTCACAGTTTTGGTGCAAGCTGTTTCTTCTGCCACTAATTTGGTAAAATAAAGAACATCTGCTTTTACTTTTGTTACCTTAACAAATTTTACTGCTACGTATTTTATACTTTGTCAATGGAGTGCTTTTACTCTGTGGCACTGCTGTTTTTTCTTCAGCAGATGATTTGAGAAGTTTTCCCATCACAGAAGATTTCCCAGCACAGCCAGAACAGAGAGCAGCGACAACGAAAGAAAGATGGAGGGACAGAGGAATATGTTTATTTTCATGGTACGAAGTTCCTTTGCACAACAGCAAAATAGAGGAAGTGTGATCAAAACTGATCAATACAATTTCATTATAAAATATACAGACAAGAAAAATAAAATTTGAGCAAACAAAAAATCATGAGGTGTGACAACAGATTCCTTTAGACAGGATCTCCTGCCTCACCGACTTGGCATGGTGATCAACAGCTACAAGAAACGATATTATAGTTATGATTATATTGACATGGCTGAATGAGGAAGACCAGACAGAAGAGAAAAAGGAGAGATATGCAAGAGTGAGGAGTGAAGACCTGGATCAGCTGGAGAGTCAGGAAATGAAGCCGGTACGGCCCGGTCAACGTCTTGGGCCGTCAAATGTCTACAACACTAGCTGACAACACAACAGCTGATTTCTCACCTGTAAGGAAAGAAGAGCTGAACAAGATCCTCCATGAATTTTATGAAGCTTTAATTTCTATAATAAAGAGAATGAAATACCTCAGAGGAGTCAGCACCATGGACAGTACCCGCTGAGGCAGATTCAGCACCACGGACAGTACCTGTAAGATTTTCCATGGAGATGGGCGGCTGTAACTTTGTTCTTGTTATTAATGTGTTAATGTTATCAGTTATTAATTAGCCTATTAATCGTTATTAATTTGTCTAGTCTTTATCAGTTTCCTAGGCCATTGATTTAATTAATTTGTCAGTTTGTTTGCATCTGTACATTGAAATGAACATTTAATAAATCATCTGTGAGAACTGTCGTCTTTATTTCAGAGGTAAATTGCTAACAGCCTGAAAAGGTGATTCTATAACTGTGTTCAGCCTTAATGTGACTGCTTACTGTCCTTACTTTTGCTGCTTAGCCACATTAATCGGAGCTGACGTTAAATTTGGAGTGACACATCCCCAGCTGAAATGAAACATCTGCCGGTGACTTTATGAAAAGACAGATGTTTGTTCTGGCCGACACTGGAAAGCAGTAGCCTGTATTTAAATATAACTGTTAATATAAGTTGGTTGTAGAAAAAAAATCAGCTGTGTTGGTGAGTCGTTGTCATGGCAACTGTTATCTTAAAAATGACTGAGAAGTCGGCAGAAGTATAACTATCAGTCCATGAAAAAATGATTTTTTCCAGCGGATAGTCTAGTTAGAACTAGTTAGCCTTGGTGCCCTGGCATGTGGCCTTAATGCCCTAACAGAAGTTGCAGCACCATGGCCTTGCCCCTAAAATTGTGTAATTCCCCCCTGACATCAGCATCAAATATAAAATCTACATCTCAGAATACGTGCCAGTCGTGCCATGATCCAACCGTTTTCAGAGGGTGTGTGGCGTTGTGGTCAGTGTTCCTCTTTTTCCTGCAGGCTTGATGAATCAGTATTATTTCAGTTCAGTGTTATGCAACTCAGCAACAAAAAAGAAACACTCAAGGAAAAAAGTAGTTTGATTTCTTTTAACTGCTGCACTGGCATCACTATCTGATAAAGGTTAAAAATCACGTGTTTTATACTTTAATTTCAGTAAAAATGTAAATGGAGGGTTTTTAGTCTGTGGCACAGCAGATGATTTGAGAAGTTTTCCCACCACAGAAGATTTCCCAGCACAGTCACAACAGAGAGCAGTGACAACGAAAGAAACATGGAGGGACAGAGAAATACGTTTTCTCTCATGATATGAAGTTTATTTGCACAACAGCAAAACAGAGGAAATGTGATTAATACCAATATAATTGTGATCAATACAATTTCATAATGAAATATACAGACAAGAAAAATAAAATTTGAGCAAACAAAAATCATGAGATGTGACAACAGATTCCTCTAGGCAGGATCTCCTGACACACCGACTTTACATGCTGATCAAAAGCTAAAAAAAAAAAAAAAAGATATTCCACTCATGATTATATTGACATTTTAGTACATGTGAAAGGTGGGCCTGAGCCCACCTGGATCCAACTAATCAACCAATCACAGAACAGAACGATCCAACACAAACAGCAGGCAGCAAAATACAGAGCAAGAACCAGCAGAACCAGCAGAACCAGCAGCCTGACTCCCTCAGAGCAAACAGGTCAAACTGTGCTCATTAAAGTACCACAATGATTTTCTTATGATTTAAATGTCATCAGTAGAAAAATGAATCAAACTTTACAGTTTTGATGAAGGCTGTTTCTCCTGCCACATCTTCACATTTACTGATCATACTGATCAATACCCAGTCTGTGTTGGTGAACCAGTAACGTGTGTATGTGTGTGTGTGCGTGTGCGTGTGCGTGTGTGTGTGTGTGTGTGTGTGTGTTTGTGTGTGTGTTTGTGTGTGTGTTTGTGTGTGTACATCATGTATGCTCCTATTTTTCCAGCAGGGCGTTGTCTTCGTCACATGATGAATCACGGTGTCTTGGGTTATAACGGCTGTTTGGAGGTGAAACACAGTGAGCTGTAATCAGTGAGTTTCCTGTCAGGAGCTGCCAGCCCTGCAGACAGACCTGAGTACAGCTCTAATGCAGGACAGATGCAGGATAGATGCAGGACACATGCACGACTTCATATCACTGCATGCAGGCCAGTAACAACAGATTGTACCAACAGTGTTAGAGGAAGCAGCTGTTAGTGCATCCTGTTACTTTTCCTTCTGGATGAAGCTCACATTCTGGATTTTGGGACATAAAAAAATTCACCATTAAACTCAAACCACTCTGTGTTTTGGTAAAGTAACCCATGTGTCATCACATGACCTGTGTGTCGTTTTAGTGAACAGGTGATCAGGAATGGACAGATGACTTACCAGTAACGGAACTGACTCCCCTTCATTTGGCGGCTCCTGTACAAAAGAAATATATTCATTTCAGAAAATAATCATAACCAAAACACAAATCTTATCGAAATAGTTTTAGCTTCCTCTGTGAGTCCTATGGTCCCTCAAAACTCCCTCAACATAAGAAAAAAAACATCCATACCTCTGGTAAATTTACAAAAATGCAGTGTGCATACAGTTGAAACATATAGCAGTGAAGATTTCACTGTCAGTACAGGAGCACTCATGAAGAGGCTCTTTAGTCCCACTCCCTTGACTTCTCTTTGTACTGTGTGTGTGTGTGTGTGTGGAAAAGCTGTTAACTTTCACTATTAAACACAGACGTGAGTTCTACTGTTGTTGTTGTTGTTGTTGTTGTTTTATTTCAAACGTTAAAGTGCTCTCCAATCACAATCATTTGGACCACAAATGAAGAAGATGGTTCACCACCAGGTTTTAATAATGCATTGGACATTTCGTAACCCAATTTTAATAGTTTCAATCTCCTTAGTTGTTTTCTTTGCTTGATGCAGGCCAGTAATTCAAACCTTCTGAAACAGAGTAACACCTTTTCCACGACCATGGCATTTGTCCTCTCACATGGTTGTTTAAGAAAAGAGAAGCTGCTCGCTGCGTCAGTTAGGATTAAATAACCTGTTGCCAGCTGTGATCACTGCAGCAAATATCCAATGGAAGTGTCACGACGGGGGTGGTGCTTGGACCCAAATGCGGGAGCAAGCAGGCACAAAGCTCAGAAGAACAACAAAATATTTAATGAGCTCTAGGAAAAAAAACGCAGGAAATGCAGGAAGCACTGGGAACACTGGAATAAATACACATAGCAACCACAAAACAATGAACAGACAAGAAACAGAACTGAAAACAGGACTTAAATACACAAGAACTGATAAGCTTCCCAAGGTGTGTCACCTGGGGAAGGGGCTGGAGCACAAGACAGGAGAACACAGAGGAGAGGCCGAGGGAAACACTGGGAGGGATCAGAACATCAGGGCTGAAACACAACTCAGTACAGGTGTGGGAACTAGGAGGGGCAAACAAGACACAGGTGAAAACACTGAAGGGAACTGGGCAAAGGAAACACACAGGAAAATAGAAACCAAAAACCAGTGGAGGGCAGTTCAATTCAATTCAATTTTATTTATTTGTATAGCCCAGAATCACAAATACAAATTTGTCCCAAAGGGCTTTACAGAAAATACAACATCCTCTGTCCTTAGAGCCTCACATCAGATGAGGAACAACTCCCTAAAAAACCCCTTTAACAGGGAGAAAAATAGGAAGAAGCCTCAGGGGAGCAACAGAGGAGGGATCCCTCCCCAGGACGGACAGACGTGCAATAGATGTTGTAAACACAGATAACAAACAATAAAATGTATGGGAATAGATAGGTGGTGGATGAGGGATGATGACGCCAAGGGAACCCAGATGCACCAGAGCAGCCAGGGACCCGGGCCACACAGCCACCTACACCATGAAGACCTGGATCTAAAATAGACAGAACACGCACTCGGACAAAACACACATCAACCATTCACACACACTCACACAGAGACAAAGGTGGAACATTAATTATCTGCAGAAGACTAATTAATAATTAGCTCCGTGAGAGCAATAATCTCGTCGGCAGGTGAGTGCTTGGGTTACTTCATTGAGACAGAGAACCAGCCCACCGTACCACTAACCGTCAGCCATAAGTTAGGCCGAAGAGATGAGTTTTTAATCTAGATTTGAAAGAATCAACAGATTCAGATTGCCTGACGTCAGCAGGGAGGTTATTCCATAGCAGCGGGGCACGATAGGAAAAGGCCCGGCCACCTGCTGACTTCTTCTTAATCCTAGGTAAGCAAAGCAGCCCCGCATTTTGAGAGCGGAGAGCCCGCGATGGAATGTAGGGTTTAAGGAGATCTGAAAGATAAGATGGGGCAAACCCATGTAAGATTTTGTAGGTTAACAGAAGCACCTTAAAGTCAGATCTAATCTGCACAGGAAGCCAATGAAGGGAGGCAAGAATTGGTGTAATATGATCAAATTTTCTTGTTCTAGTTAAGACCCTAGCTGCAGCATTTTGAACCATCTGGAGACTTTTGGTGCTGGCCTGTGGGAGACCTGAAAACAGAACATTGCAGTAATCAAGTCTGGCTGAAACAAATGCAGTTATACGTCTTGCGGCGTCTACACTGCCAGAAATTAAAAAGAAGAAGAAGAAGACAGAATTATTTAAATCCAGGTGGCGCATGTACACACACACACACACACACACACACACACACACACACACACACACACACCTTGGGCAAGGTTCTTAATGCAGCATGCCTGTACTTTAATATGAGTGCAAGAACAAACCGGAGAGCCATACCTGCTCGGATGTCGCCCGGGTCAACAAGGGCCGCACCTGTTGTTGGGGATCCACGGCAGCCTGATGACAACACAGACAGATAGATAATACTTTTACTGTTTTTTTTTGTTTGTTTGTTTGTTTTGTGCTTCAACAGCAGCTCCATAGGGGAAATGCATAGGTAAAATAAGCACACAAAATAAATATATTTGAAAATACATAAACTTTGGGAAATTGAATAGGAAAGTACATAAAAAGGGGGATTAAAGCTTTTTTCTGAATGTTTAAACACTCAAAATCAGTGACTGTTGAAGCGCTGTCTCTGAAACCTCTGACTCCTCCTCCACAGGCAGCCACACTGTGCCTCTGTGTGTCTGATAAACTGTCAGTGTCTCCTCCGTCTCCTCACCACTGTCCTCTGCTCGGTCCACACCCTCAACTCTGTGAAACGTCTCAGCCCAAAAACTACAGAGCAGCAGCACTCAGCAGGACAAAGAGCCACAAACATCCAGAAGTCAACAAGGAGCCAAGACATGTAGATTGGTTCTTACCCCTCTGTCTGCTGCTGGTCCCTCTGCTGGCTTTGACTCTGTCATCTCCATCTGGTCATTCAGCAAAACGTAAATGTTTTTGACAGTTTCATCAACGATGGCAAAACACTCCATCTTCCTGTTCTGCGATTTCTTCTCTGATTTGTTGTTTTCCAACTTCTCCTCCGATATCTTCTCCACTTCTTCTTCCCAATCCTGTGGGAGTTTGCTGGTCAGCATCAAGCCTGTTGCTTTTATCACACGGTCCTTCAGTTGTTTTTCACACTCTTCCAAAATCAGTTCCTCAATCTCATGCTGTGTGTGACAGCATTCACGCTGTGCACACCATTCACACGGGTTTTTACAGCATCTGCTCAGGTTTTTACAGCATCTGCTCAGGTTTTTACAGCATTTCTTGGGGTTTTGACAGCACTTACTGCATGATGACAGACAGATGTAAATGCCTCTACCAAGAGCACCCAAAACGCAGATAACTAAGATGATAGATTCACCCCACCGCTGAAAAAGAAGCATTAAAGAACATGTTGTATTAACACAGTATTATTGTGTACTTGCAATAACACACATGAATCTACTTCATCAGTCGCACTGTTGAGTAAAGGGATAACACTTACACTATGACTTCAGAAAACACTCACCCGTGACTGGTCTTTGAGCTCATTGATAATTTTTTGTTCCTCAGATGAGGTGTTGATCTTGTCCTTGGCTTTGCAGGCCAGTACTATCTGCTTTGGTGACTGATCGTTCTCACAGCACACAAACCAGTCTCCATCAATTAATACACAGATCACCCACAGAAGACCGATACAAACCGCCTTGAGTGTGTTCTTCAGTAAAACACAACCAAACTTGCTCCGAGACCGTCTACATGTATATGTCAGCGCTCTCTGACATGCTGCGTCCTTCCAGATTGTCCCGAAAAATATTATAAAAAATGGTGCAGCCATGTAGACATCACACTGACTCTTCCCTGGTTTACATCTGCACGGTGAGTCCTGTTGCAGCAGATAAATGGAAGAAACAATCACAATGATGGCGATGGTGGTTGTTTTAGAATTATGCTCAGTATACTTGGACAATAAGATTTTTAAGCTCTCCATATTTAGCTGAGGTTCCTCTGTCTGTTCACTGCTGCAGCTTCACACTGAATATATACTGAGATGAAACCACCCTTTTCCTTTTTTTCCCAAGAAATTATTTTCAGTTTTGTCTGCAGGAGGAAGGCAGCACCCCACCCCACACAGTGTAGACAAAAACATGAAACAAGACATAAAACACTCACACACCACTAAAGGGAACACAACATTATCATATACATTACATGATTAAAAAATGAAGAACTGCTCTGACCTTGTGATGCATACTGTGTGCCATGCACTGCCAATTCAGCAGCCTCATCGAATGTGAAACGAAGGAATTTGTCTATGTGGTCGGGCAGCTGCTCAGAATTTAGCAGGTGCCCATGGCGGCTGAAACCAGATTTCCAGAGTTTCTCAAGGAGCAAATAAAGAAGAACAGAGATTCAACCACAGAACAAAATATACTTTACATAATGCAAATGTCTGGTTTCATTAGACACCACTGTCAGATAGATTGGAGAGTTATGAGGTGTTGCAGGTGTGCAGGAAAGGCAGTGATATTACAAGCACTGTGAATATATTATGACAATGAGAGTTTGTTTGTTTGTTTGTTTGTTTTGTTTATTCCGAATATGCAAATAGTACAAATAATACAAGGCTTCCTGGTTGCTACTAAACAAATTCTTTGCACAACGTAATATAGAAATGAAAATTGAGGAAGCAAAATACTAATAAAAGAAAATACAGAAAATAAATGACATATTCGAAAAGGAGTGGCTGTGTTCGTTAACCGGTCCAACAAGAAAAGCATACTTAGCCTATTAAACGAGTTAGGATGGATGGAATTTCTGTGATTTGCTCAGCGGTTCCGCCAGAGAGGAATTCAGGATCTAACGGAAAATGTGCAAGAGGACACCGTGAAGGAAGCAGGATGGATATTACTGGCTGACCTTGTATTGAAATTATGGATCTGGTAAATGAACTGATATTAATTTTGAAAACAGACCGGGAGTAAGTTGTGAATAGATTAAAAAAGAAAAAAGCAGATCTGACAAAGGTCTAAATCAAAGACGGAGGGGATACATAGAGATTGGAACAAAGGAGTGGAACTGGTAAACCTGTTGGAGAACGTTCTTCTGATAAAATGTTTCTGCAAAGTGAAAACACTGTTGAACCAGCCTTTAAATGTGCCTGCCCATTCATTTCAATGTGAAATGTAAGGACTGATTACTGTACACGTTGAGGGAGATTTTTCTAGACATCAGATGTCACATTTTTCTTATGGCTCCAATATTTCGCTGTCAGAAACACTGTTTTTTCTAATATTTTTCTAAGTGAGGTTTTCATCTATAAGAATTCCAAGAAACTTAGCGACTGTAACCTGTAAGTAATTTGCTTATAAGAACTTTATTTTTGAGGTGCTTTTGCAAAACACTGATCCTAGAAGAGAACGCGTGGTATATCTCTGATCACATAAACAAGGAGGGTGACAGCAGCAGACCAGACACAGGGTGTAATAAACTTTTTTTTTTAATAACAATACACAGGGCTGCGTATTTAACTAAGCATCGCAAAGCTGCATTACAGTGGTCCCAAGTTAATCGCGGGAGTTACTTTCTATAAAAATAACCCGCAATAGGCGAAATCCGCGAAGTAGTCGGCTTTATTTATTTATTTATTTATTTATTACAATTATTCTAGATGTTTTAAGGTTGTAAAACCCCTCACTACACACTCTATACACTTTTCTCAGACAGGCATTAACATTTTCTCACTTTTCTCTCTTGTTTAAACTCTCAAAGTTCAAACCTTCGTAGAAAAAGAAGTCCAGTATTATAGAATGAAACCAAAGATCAAAACCTGTTTTCAGGCCCAAACATTTGTTGAGAAATAAAAATATAAACGTTTTCCTATAAATAATTATGATGGCTTTTAGAACTAACGAATTTAATTTTAACGATCAACCTACGAGGTTGGACACATAAGAAGTTATTAATAGTGACTCTCGAGTATTTCACAGTTCCTAATTAAATTAAAATCCGCGAAACTGCGAGGCCGCGAAAGGTGAACCGCGTTATAGCGAGGATCAACTGTATCTGTATCTTAAGGTAAACTCAAGATTTTCCTTCGTACAGGCCCAAGAATCTAACACCCAACACAAACAATAACATCAAACATCTGGGTTAGGAACAAACACCGCAAACTGTGTTATTTGCAGTTTTGAGCTTTAGCCAAAGTTCAGTCAAGAGGACTATCTTTAAATAACACATGCATAAGATCACAGCTGTAGCCTATATTTCTAATTTCTAATTTTTATGCCATGTAGCCCCTGGCGTGAATTTGCGTCTTTTTGCATCTTTACGTTGACTTTGTATGTGATTATGTTGCTGTGATGGTTCTAAACACGTCATTAGCCTGTCAGCTAAAAACTGCATTGCTTTCATTTGCTTAGCAAAGTATTGACTTAGTATATTATTTTCACTCCTGAGTGTGTGTGTGTGTGTGTGTGTGTGTGTGTGTGTGTGTGTGTGTGAGAGAGAGAGAGAGGGAGAGAGAGAGAGAGAGAGAGAGAGAGAGAGAGAGAGAGATTAGTCATTTTTAATTTTGCTCTTTTAGTTTGCACTCTTCTTGAAACCAGTTTCTGTGTCGGGGATGTGGTGTGTGAACTGTCCCCGGCGTCCCACAGCGAGACACTCCTGCCTCTGTCAGGACGGTTAGACACCTGACCCCAGTGAAGACAAGGCCTCCATGACTTGGATTCAGTCCCACAGCCAGAATTCTTTAATCAAAGCTTGTTTGTGGACAAAGTCAACATGTGAATTGTAGTATCTGAAAATATTTATTGGAAAAAAATAATGACTAATATTGCAAGAAAAACTGCTTCCCATCATATACATATTGGCATGGAATACAGGCATTGACTGTGATAAGAGAATAGTGCACAGTGAGATAATGGTGCCCTCTAGTGGCTAAACACACTCAGAGTCAATGCACCTATTGAATCACCCAATACACAATCAGTAGGACTAACATGTAATATGCCCTGAATGGCTTCACGTGTTCAAGGTTTCACAGACAGAGCTTCAAGAAACACTGACCATGTTTAAGCACTCAGAAAAAAATAACTCTTTTCTAACACGCACAAAATAACTATTCTATTACTGCTACTAATTCTTTTTTTTTTTTTTGGAAATCAGGTTTTTATTAGTTTTTTCTTTGGTGTATGACAGATCAGTGAATCACATTGTGAGGCAGCTCTTGTTGCTTATAACATGACAGCATTAGCATAACAAAAATAAAAGATACAAAACAATATCAATAATATGATGGACATGTCAATAACAATAACATAACTAGAAAAAGCATCAGAGTGATATATGATAATGTTCAATACAAATCAAAGACATTGATCATAGTACAGTTTAAGTGACATAAGTCCAATAAAGATCCCAATGTGGAGGTTTGGTTGTGTTTTGGTTGTTTACCTTGTTAAGCATAACCTCATATGAAGCTGTTATTATCATGACGTTTCTTTCAGCTCTGGAGATTTGTCTGTTTTCCTTTATCTTAGTGTTGTGCTAGCAGCCACAGTTATTGCTAATTATCATTCTTATTCTTATTCTTTAAATTTCATGAATAGAAATCAGTGAACTGGCTCTGAATCATGAGAACAAGTTCATTAAACTGAGAGGACGAGTTCTATCTCGTGGCCACACACACACACACACACACACACACACACACACACACACACACACACACACACACACACACACACACACACACACACACCCTTCTCTAGATGCCTTACCCAGCAAATCTTCATCACCTGCACATATGGTTTGTGTAAAATATCTAGAAATCTAATGCAAGTCTATTTTCTGGACATAAAGCCAGTGACAGCTCTTGTGTGATCATTAGACTTCATATCTTCATCATTAGGCCTGATCATAATGCAGCCTAAGATCAACAGAGCAAAACTGACATAAATAAATCATTTGTGTTACTGTATTTTTTAATTTCAGTAAAAATGTCAGTGGAGTGTTTTTAGTCTGTGGGACTACTATTTTTTTTTCTTCAGCAGATGATTTGAGAAGTTTTCCCACCACAGAAGATTTCCCAGCACAGTCACAACAGAGAAATACGTTTCCTTTCATGGTATGAAGTTTATTTGCACGACAGTAAAACAGAGGAGGTGTGATTAAAACTGATCAACACATTTTCATAATAAAATACACAGACAAGAAAAATTAAATTTGAGCAAACTAAAAATCATGAGGTGTGACAACATTTTGCTCTAGACAGGATCTCCTGCCACACCGACTTTACATGCTGATCAAAAGCTAATTTTTTTTTTTTTTTTTTTTTTAAGTTATTCTACTTATGATTATATTGACATTACAGCACATGTGAAAGTTGCGGCTGATTTATTTGTACAGCATTTCATCAGAAGCCTGAGCCCACCTGGATCCAACTAATCAACCAATCACAGAACAGAACGATCCAACACAAACAGCAGGCAGCAAAACACAGAGCAAGAACCAGCAGAACCAGCAGAACCAGCAGCAGAACCAGCAGAACCAGCAGAATGACTCCCTCACAGCAAACAGGTCAAACTGTGCTCATTAAGGCTACGTTTACACGTACACGGGTATTTTTAAAAACAGCTACATTTCCCTTTGTTTGTGCCCTTCGTTTACATGCAAACGGCGAATTCGCCTCTGAAAACGATTCTTTCTAAAAACTCCGGCCAAAGTGGAGATTTAGGAAAACTCCTGTTTCGCATTTGCATGTAAACTGAGAAAAACGGAGAAATACAGAGTTTCACATTATGCGCCAAAAGTGCGCACAATGTTTACATTTGGCTATGGTGATCATAGACATGATATACGTACGTATATTATGTCTATAATGGTGATGATCATGGATGCATTCACAGTAGCAGTCGCATTTCTGTCCATATGTTTGCATTTTCAAATAGGCCTACAGCAGCTTTTTTATACTGAGGAGCAGAGATGAATGAGGGCTCGGAGGTCAGTCTCCTCCCTCCAACACAAAGAGCCAGCCAGCGGCACCGCCAGCATCACTTGGGCCCGACCTGGGCAGACTGCTGTCGGGTTTGGCTTCTGATTGGCTTGCATGGTTTTCTCCTTCTTCCTACCCCGCCGCCCATAAGCTTGGGGTAGTTATGATGGTGCTGACGGCGTATTTATGCGGGTTGATGTAAACGGAAACTTTTTTGAAAACGATGCCGTGTGCACGATGTTATTTTGGAAAACGGGGGGAGGGAAATATTCGTTTCTCAAAATACCCGACTACGTGTAAACGTAGCCTAAAGCTTTTCTGATCTGAACAAAGATAATTACAAGTACCACAATGATTTTCTCATTATTTAAATGTCATCAGTAGAAAAATGAATCAAACTTTACAGTTTTGATGAATGCTGTTTCTCCTGACACATCTTCACATTTACTGATCATACTGATCCATACCCAGTCTGTTTTCGTGAACCAGTATTTTCCATCAGGTGTGTTTCTTCGTTAGGTGATGAATCACGGCTTGTTGGGTTGGAAAGCCTGTTTGGAGGTGAAACACAGTGAGTTATAATCAGTCAGGTTCCTGTGAGGAGCTGCCAGCCCTGCAGACAGACCTGAGGACAGCTCTAATGCAGGACAGATGCAGGACAGATGCAGGACACACACATGCACGACTTCATATCACTGCATGCAGGCCAGTTACAACAGATTGTACCAACAGTGTTAGAGGAAGCAGCTGTTAGTGCATCCTGTTACTTTTCCTTCTGGATGAAGCTCACATTCTGGATTTTGGTACATCAAAAATTCAACATCAAAGTCAAACCACACTGTGTTTTGGTAAAGTAATCCATGTGTCATCACATGACCTGTGTGTTGTTTTAGTGAACAGGTGATCAGGAATGGATGCATGCACTTACCTGTAACTGTACTGACTCCCCTTCATTTTGCGGCTCCTGTACAAAAGAAATATATTTATTTCAGCAAATAAGCATAACCAAAACTCAGATCTTATCTAAAATGTTTTATCTGCCTCTGTGAGCCCACTGGTCCCTCTAAACTCCCTCAACATAAGAAGAAGAATTCTGTCAGGACGCCTCCTCCTGCCTGCTGTGTGAGGAAGTCTGTTGTTATTCTCAGCCTTTTAGGATGATGATGAGATCAGAGCAGAGCGGCTCAGGGTTAGGGTGGCGAGGCTCGAGCTGCGGTGGCCAGTCCATGTGTGAAATCAATATTTCACAGTTTGAGGCCGATGAATCCTGTCATTGTTATCTTGGAATATTGTCACGGGGGAGGAAGGTGGAGGACCCAAAAGCAGGAGCCAAAGGCAAAAATGCTCAATGAAAAAAAACAAGATTTAATCACTACAAAGAACACAAGGAACTAAGGCAGGGAGCAGGAAACAGAATGCAATACAGCACAGAACAGAACAATACAGCACAATGAACCGACGAAGAACAGAACTCAAACAGGACTTAAATAGACAAGAACTAATCATCAAACAAGAAACACCTGGGGAAGGGGCTGGAGCACAAGACAGGAGAACACAGAGGATAGGCTGAGGGAAACACTGGGAGGGATCAGAACAATCAGGGATGATTAACAGACACAGGACAGGTGTGGCACAGGGAGGAGCAAACAAGACACAGGTGAAATCACTAAAAAGAACGAGGCAGATGAAACACATGAAACAGAATCAAACAAAACACAAGAAACAAAACCATGACAGAAACACACATGAAACAGAACCAAACAAAACACAAGCAACCCAAAACCATGACAGAACCCCCCCCTCAAGGGACGGCTCCTGACGTCCCAAAAACAGTATCAGGGGCACGGGGATGGATGGCCGTCATAAGATGGGGGGAGGAGGAGGCCAAAACAGGGCTCAGAGCTGGACTCTGGTGGAAGGCCAGAGGGCAGATGACCATGGGCGGGGCGATGCTCGGGCGGACGGCCAGGCTGCGAAGAACCAAGGACGGGGCGGTGCTTGGGCGGACGGCCAAGGCGTGAAGAACCAAGGACGGGGTGGTGCTCAGGCGGACGGCCAGGGCGTGAAGAACCAAGCACGGGGCGGTGCTCGGGCGGACGGCCAGGGCGCCGGGAACCAAGCACGGGGCGGTGCTCCGGCGGACGGCCGGAGCGCTGGCAGCCAAGGCGGAACCTCCCTGGATGGCGGCAGTGCGGGCGGCACCAGACTGCAGGCCAACCATGAAGTCCTGCAGCGTGGACTCGGGACCGCCGGGCAGCGGCAGCGCGGACTCGGGACCGCCGGGCAGCGGCAGCGGCGGCGTGGACTCGGGGCCGCCGGGCAGCGGCGGCGTGGACTCGGGGAACTTTGACAGGGACTGGGGCCGGGGCAACCAGTCGGACTCTGGGAACTGGGGCAGGGACCGGGACAGCCAGACGGGCACGAGGAACTGGTACGGGAACAGGGACTGGTACCGGGGCAGCCGGTCCGGCTCGGGGAATTGGGACAGGAGCAGCCAGTTGGACTCTGGGAACTGGGACAGGGACTGGGACCGGGTCAGCCAGTTGAACACGGGGAACTGGGCTTGCTAGACTGCTGGAGTTGGTAGCTGGGCTTGCTAGGCTGCTGAGGCTGGTGGCTGGACTTACTGGACTGCTGAGGCTGGTGGCTGGACTTACTGGACTGCTGAGGCTGGTGGCTGGACTTACTGGACTGCTGAGACTGGTGGCTGGACTTACTGGACTGCTGAGACTGGTGGCTGGACTTACTGGGCTGCTGAGAGTGGTGGCTGGGCTCACCAGACTGCTGGGACTGGTGGCAGGACTTGCCAGGCTGCTGGGGCTGGTAGCTGGGACTGCCAGGAAGCTGGGGCTGGTGTCGGGGTTGTGGCTAGCCTGCAAATTGCCGATACACTCGAGAAGTGCACTTGCAGGAGCAGCCGGAGCCCGGGATGCAACCATCGTCCTGACAGAGGAGGTGATCTCCGCGACCTGCTGTGAGATCTGAGTGATCGTAGCCACCAGCGTCCGGTTGCAGTCTTTGAGTTCTCTGAGTTTCTGCTTATGGAAGTCCAGAAAAGTGCCTTGTCCAGTCAGGGCATGGGCCACCGGCTCCGCAAGGCTCTCAGTGCGGCCAGTTTGTTCCAAGAAAGAATATTGCTCCGCTGGGTCCTGCAGTGGTCGGTTCATTCTGTCACGGGGGAGGAAGGTGGAGGACCCAAAAGCAGGAGCCGAAGGCAAAAATGCTCAATGAAAAAAAACAAGATTTAATCACTACAAAGAACACAAGGAACTAAGGCAGGGAGCAGGAAACAGAATGCAATACAGCACAGAACAGAACAGGACAATACAGCACAATGAACCGACGAAGAACAGAACTCAAACAGGACTTAAATAGACAAGAACTAATCATCAAACAAGAAACACCTGGGGAAGGGGCTGGAGCACAAGACAGGAGAACACAGAGGATAGGCTGAGGGAAACACTGGGAGGGATCAGAACAATCAGGGATGATTAACAGACACAGGACAGGTGTGGCACAGGGAGGAGCAAACAAGACACAGGTGAAATCACTAAAAAGAACGAGGCAGATGAAACACATGAAACAGAATCAAACAAAACACAAGAAACAAAACCATGACAGAAACACACATGAAACAGAACCAAACAAAACACAAGCAACCCAAAACCATGACAAATATGCCCGTGCCATCAGGGAAGAACACATCCCTTGATGTTAAAACCTACTCATTTATATATTCAGGTAGTCAGCTGACCTCGTTTTTGGGCACGTCATGTTGCTGAGGCTCGACCTGACCACATGAAGCAGCCCCAGACCATCACACTGCCCCCTACAGGCTGTTATGGTCGGCACCAGGCCTGATGGGAGCATCACTTCATCTGCCTCTTGTCACCATGATGCTCCATCAGTCTGGAACAGGGTCACTCTGGACTCATCAGACCACATGACTTTTTTCCATCGCTCCAGAACCGACCTTTAGCCTGACTGATGTGTGGTTTTCTTTAGGCTCCACAGCTGTTTAGTCCCAGTCCCTTGACTTCTCTTTGTATTGTGTGTGTGGAAATGCTGTTAACTTTCACTATTAAACTCAGACATGAGTTCTACTGATGATTTTTTTGATATGATGTCACCAAATCGGTGAAAAACATCTTTTCTTATTTCACGTGATTTCAGCAGTCTCCTTAGTTGTTTTCTTTGCTTGATGCAGGCCAGTAATTCAAACCTTCTGAAACAGAGTAACACCTTTTCCACGACCATGGCATTTGTCCTCTCACATGGTTGTTTAAGAAAAGAGAAGCTGCTCGCTGCATCAATTAGGATTAAATAACCTGAAACACAGTGATCAAATATCCAATGGAAGGCTCTTACCTTACACACACACACACACACACACACACACACACAGCTGGACAGGGCTCACTGGCTAATACCACTGACTTCGGTACAGGAGACCAGGGTTTGAGTGCCGGTCACAGTGGTGGTTAAAATCCAGGGTGGGCCCTTGGGCAAGGTGCTTAATGCAACAAGCCTGTACTTTGAAATGAGACCAAGAACAAATCGGAAACATCAGCCCTCACTATGTTCTACTGAGGAACTATTGAGAGCTTGCTGACATATTGTGTCACCGCATGGTTTGGAAACAGCACTGCGGCACAGAGGAAGCAGCTGGACAGCGTCAGGACATATTCTGCACATTTACCAGCAGTGCTGCATCCAAAGGGCCAGCAGAATCATCAAGGACCCTCTCACCCCTCCTCCAGCCTCGCCCATGCAGTCTGGGAGGAGGTACAGAAGCATCAGGAGCAGGACCACCAGAGTGCTGAACAGATTTTTCCCACAGGCTGTCAGACTCCTGAACTCCTACCATGTCATGCCATCACAGACACATAGCACAGTTTAAAAGCTAGGCTCGGCATGGACAATTTTGACTTGTCTTTTTTTCATTATTTATTTATTTATTTATTTATTTATTTATAGGAATGTTTTTATCAGTTTTATTGCTATATTTTCTGATCTCTCTGTCTTTGTTATTGAGGTATGGGTTTTTATCGGTGAGAAACGCAATTTCGTTTTGTATGTATACAAATGCATATAAAATGCCAATAAAGGCGTCAATCAATCAATCAATCAATCAATCAATCAATCAGAGCCATACCTGCTCGAATGTTGCCCCAATGAGGACCGCGCCCGTTGTTGGGGATCCCTGGCAGCCTGATGACAACACAGACAGATAGATAATACTTTTACTGTTTTTTTGTGCATTAATAGCAGCTCCATTTGTAACAGCACATAACAAAAAAAGAACTTAAGACAAGAAAAAACAATGAGCACATTTCCATAACACCTCAGTCACTGAGGATAATATGTAGTGTCATATCAGGGAGCTTCAGCAGTTTGATGGCAGCTGGACATCTTCACTGTTCAGAACATGGTCGGGGTTAGAGATGGTGTTGTTGGTCTCAGCCTCAGTGAGGTGTCATGGCTGATTCATAAAGTGTCTCAAGAGGTTGTCCTACACTCTTTGAACAGATGCTGCAATTTAGATTTTAAAATCATGGTCAAACTCTTGTACCATGTGGCATTGTAGTACAGTCAAACACTCATAATCACACAAGTAAGAAATAACATTCTCTCCAGAGATTTCATGATCACTGCGGTCAGAGAACATGCAGCTGCTGGAATGCTGCTATCCAGTCAATCTCAGTGAGAGGGGAGGTGAGGTATAAGTCGAGGATAGTTACGACTCCACTATTGAGATGTGCACTATTTTGAGTCATGGTGAAACATTTCTGTGCTCATTATCTTCACTGAGGGGCAACGGTCCTCTTTTAAAAACCTCATCCTCTCCAGACACTCTAGTTTCAGATCCAGTTGCTCAGTGCTTGTAAACATCAGCGTTCTCAGAATAAAATAAAACTAAATGTCATGATGCCGACTGATGAGGCCGACAAGATGTGTTCACTGTCTCTTACCTCACTTCCTGCTGCTGGTTCAGCTGGACGTTGTCCACTGGTTTGTTGTTGTTGTTGTGTTTGCCCATATTGTTGTGGTTCAGTGAATATCAGTTGTTTTGGATCTTTGATAATTTCATCGACATAGTCAACACATGTTACCCCTTCTGTTCCCCAGACCTCTGTGAGTTTGTTGGTCAGTGTCCTGTCTGTTGCTTTTTTCACACGGTCCTTCAGTTGATTTTCCCACTCTTCCAGAATCAGTTCATTAACCTCATGCTGTGTGTTAAAACATTCACTACAGCATTCACTCAGTGTACAGCATGATGACAGACAGGAGTAAATGCCACCTCCAAAAACACCCAAAATGCAGATACCTAAGATGACATATAGGCCCAACACCTGAAAAAGAAGCATTAAAGAACATGTTGCATTAACACAGTATTATTGTGCACTTCCAATAACACACATGAATCTACTTCATCAGTCGCACTGTTGAGTAAAGGGATAACACTTACACTATGACTTCAGAAAACATGACAAACACTCACCAGTGATTGGCCTTTGAGCTCATTGATAATTTGTTGTTCCTCGGGTAAGAGGTTGCTCTTGTCCTTGGCTTTGCAGGCCAGTACTAGCTGCTCTGGTGACTGATCGTTCTTGCAGCACACAAACCAGTCTCCATCAATGTACACAGATGCCACCCATGTAAGACCCATACAAACTGCCTTGAGTGTGTTCTTAACTAAAACAAATTCAAACATGTCTGACCTTTGTCTATATGTGTATCTCAGCACTCTGTGACATGCTGTATCTGTCCAGAGTACCACTAAAAATATTATAAAAAATGGCATAGCCATATAGAGGTCACACTGACTCTTTCCTGGCTTACAAGTGCATGGTAAGTCCAGATGCAGCACAACATGGTAAGAAAAAATCAGAATGATGGAGACGTAGATGCTGGCTGTTCTAGAAATATAATCAGTAAACTTATGAAGTGTATGTTTTAAGCTCTCCATGTTCAGCTCAAGGCCCTGTGTCTACTCTCAACTGCAGCTTCACACTGAACATATACTGACAGGAAACCACACCCCTCCTGTTTTCGTATTACAGTTTGACAATGACGGTGGCAGGGCAGAGTCTTTCCACAAATCAGTCACTTCACCATGGCAACAATCATCAGGAAATTCTTGAGAACACGTATGCACTGCTGTGAACTGTACTCCATACTGTGACTACAGTTTTTACTGTGCTGTATCATACTGTATTACATGAGTAATGGGGGGGGGGGGTTTGAGTAATGCTATTCAGAATACAGTACAGTAAATACTGCATTTTTTTGTGATACAGAGATTCATGGAGATGGATGGAGCTGAACACCCTCATGAATTTATTTACATCGATGAGGCTGGATTTAACTTGAGTAAAACAAGACGACGGGGACATAACATCATTGGACAAAGGGCAATTTTCCCAGGGCAGCGTGGGGGCAATATAACGCTATGTGCTGCCATGAGCCTTGGCGGGGTGCTGCATCATCATGCAAAGCTTGGGCCCTACAACACCCAAGAAATAGTCACGTTTCTGGATGCACTTCACAATATAGTCATACAGAATAGACCAGATTTGTTGTAATCTGGGACAATGTCAGTTTTCACCGGGCTGATCTGGTCCCTGAGTGGTTCGCAAACCATAACCAGTTTATAGTGCAGTACCTGTCCCCATTTTCCCCATTATTACAGTTTTTTTCAGTTGCTTGAACTCATTTTGCAGATGCTTTGCTCACTGTGCAAAAACTCTAAACACAATCAAATAAGACACAACACCTGGAAAGAAACCAGTCACATTTATGGCAAACTGAAACACTGTATCTGCATATCTGATGTTGCACCAAATCTTTAGCCTCACTGATGTGTGGTTTTCTTTAGGCTCCACAGCTGATTAGTCCCAGTCCCTTGATGACTTCCCTTTGTACTGTGTGTGGAAATGCTGTTAACTTCCACTATTAAACTCAGATGTGAGTTCTAGGTAAGTGTAAGTGTATTATAAGTGGATACACATATACGCGCACACACACACACACACACACACACACACACACACACACACACACACACACCACACACACACACACACACACACACACACACACACACACACAGCTTTGCAGGCCAGTACTATCTGCTGTGTTGACTGATCATTCTTGCAGCACACAAACCAGTCTCCATCAATGTACACAGATGCCACCCATGTAAGACCCATACAAGCTGCCTTGAGTGTTCTTCAGTAAAACAAAATGAAACACAGCCAGTCGTTGTCTACATGCATATCTCAGCGCTCTGTAACATGCTTTATGCGTCCAGAATATCACTAAAAATAATGGCACAGCCATGTCACACTGACTCCTTCCTGTTGTACAAGTGCATGGTGAGTCCAGATGCAGCACTTATTAAGTGCAATTTTTAAGCTCTCCATGTTCAGCTCAATTTCCTGTGTCGACTCTCAACTGCGGCTTCACACTTAACATGTACTGACAGGAATCCACACCCTCTTTTTCTATTAAAGAATCTGCCTGTTGATATATGGAGTTTAGTTCCCCCATGCATGCTCATTTCTAACTTTCTGTTGTTGTCAAAGAAATGTATAAAGAAAATAACACAGAAATATATTAGTTAATGGAAACAAACTGGGGGTAAAAGCATTGGGGAATTAAAACATAAATAAATACATTTTTAAAATACATGAATTTAAAAATACATGAATAAATAAGGTTGCTATATATATAGTAACCTTGAATTAAAAGGTTACTATATAACAGTGAATTAAAAGGTTACTGTATATATAGTAACCCTTTAATTCACTGTTTAAATATCTGTTCTGGCATTTATTCCTTATATTCCTTATTAGCACATATTAAATCAGATAATGTGTGATAAGCATATGTAAACAGAATACTTCAAAGAACTTGTAATTGACTTTTTTTCTTGTCTTTGTGTGTGTAATCAACTTGTGAATTTTTATAGTGATATCTGAAAGTAAAATGTTGAACCCCTTTCCCCTGTGTGTTAAAAACAGTGTTTTTTGGTAATATGTGGTCATAAATAGGTGACTTTCCACCAATGGGATTCCTTCCTTTTTTCCCTCACTCAGGACAAACTGAGGATACAAAATCAGTTGAGTTTGCTTCTCTTGCAATTTGTCCTAGGTTTTTTCATAAAATGACTGGACTAATAGGAATGTTCTATGTTCTCCTCCACAAGTTCAATATACTACTGGCCACTACTCCAGTGGTTCCAAACCTGGGGCACATGTACCCCTAGGGATAGGCCTATGCAGAGATACTACAGGGGGTATATGAGAGAAAGGGGAGGGAGAAATCATCAGTGACTAGACTTACTGAAATGTTACAGTAAAACCCACATTATTAGATAGAACTGCTTGGGGGGCACTAAATGCAGCTCCTTGACCCCTTTTTTTATTGTATGTTTATTCTTCAAAACAAGTATTATAATGATAATCGTATCATACAGTAAGCTGCAGTCTTCTGTTGCAGTTTTTAGGCAAAATATTGATGATAGATAGATAGCCTTAATTGTCCCAAAGGGAAATTCGTTTTCACAAACTGTCACAGGGAAAAACAAAAACACCACCAACACTAAGCAACATATGAGTTTTTTGAACATGAGCAACATGTTCAAAAAACATCACCAGACAACCATCAACAAAGCACAAACACCATCAGACATTGAACAACCAAAAATGCTCAGGAGGGCTGGGTCCATACAGCTTATTTGTTGAGTGCTGAGACGGCGGATGGAACAAAGCTCTTGCTGAAGCGTGCTCGTCGCCATCTCCGAGTCCTGTATTTGCGGCCAGATGGCAACAGTGTGAAGTGTGGGTGGAGAGGGTGATCGTGGTTACTGTTCGTGCAAGGCGTGTGACTGCCCTGTGGTTGAGCTCAGTGAGGTTGGGTGTGGGGTGGCTGGTGATCTTGGATACGGGGTGTCTTGAAGTCAGATAAAGCAAATACTTGGATTCAGAAATCAGGTAAAGGGGGTAATGAAGTCAAAAAAGTTTGGGAAACCGCTGCTTAATTGTAAAAATGTTATAATGATAGATAACCAGTAACTGACTTACATGTACATACTGGTACCACAGCTCTTTCACTCTATCAGAGTTCCTCTCAAATGGTACCCTGTAAAATTACTTCATGGTCATCTGATGCTTGTTCAATATCTGGTCTATTGTGATGATGCTTATAGAGTTGACATTTTGGAATATGGCATTGTCTTGTAGGATTGCAGCACGGACCTGTCTCAATGTGATGGCATTATTTGCCATCACCATGTTACAGATCTCAAGTTCTTGTTGTTCAATGAGAAGTTTTCCTCTGCCACCTGTGCGAGGTTGTCGTCCAATCCTAGACTTAGAATTCAAAGGACAACACTGAAATACCATTCGTAATGTATGCCTTATGTATTTCTTACAGAATGAGTTACCAATGTAATTGTATTGTTTTTTACTTACAAAAACTTTACCACAATCCTAATGCATCACTGCACAGTGACTGGAATACTACTGTAAACTGTATCATCAATAATTCTGTAGTTTATTTTCTCCAATAATTTTCTGGTCATTTTTAGTATCATAACATGCCGTTGAGGTAAGATATTACTGTAGGCCTATAACACACACACACACACACACACACACACACACACACACTAAATGAATAGGTAAATGAGTAAATAAATATATTTCTTGCTTTATGCACAGTGTCCTGTCCTATACAACATATAATTCCATCACTGACTGAGTACATACCTGTTTTCCCTATGAAAGGTTTGGATGATGGAGGAGACTGTAGAGCAGGGACATTAGGCTGCACTCGGCAACCTGCCTCCGCCATTGTGAGGCAATAGTTGATAACATGGTCTATAATTGTGGCCTGAATTTCATCCGGGACAGCATGGTGTCTTCATGCTCCTCGGCCTCTTCCCCCTATTCCACCACCACGCACCCTTCTTCTTCTCTTCCTCTTCCTCGAGCAGGCAGTTGCCCTTGTTCATTTACTTGTCCAGGTGCCTCCATGTTCAGAAATTGTACCGGTCCTGGTCAAGCTATACCATGGTGTAGCCAAAGGTAAATTTCCATAGAAGTAGACAATGAAGTATTGACTTCTTATATTGTTTTCACTTCTGAGTGTGTGTGTGTGTGTGTGTGTGTGTGTGTGTGTGAGAGAGAGAGAGAGAGAGAGAGAGAGAGAGAGAGAGAGAGTGAGAGGGAGAGAGAGACAGAGAGAGAGAGCTTAGTCATTTTCACTCTTTTAGTTTGACCTCTTCTTGAAACCAGTTTCTGTTAAAAGCGGTATGTGTCAGTCTGTGAACTGTCTACAGCCGTCTGCCTGCCTGTGGTGTGTGTGTGTGTGTGTGTGTGTATTGTTGTTTTCAGCTTTTTAGTAGGAGTAATATTTCTGTAGTGTTTTGTTTCTGTCTGTCTCTGTGTGTTTGCCTCCTCACCTGCCTGCCCTGCAGCAGCAGCCAGTGCCTGCCGGCTGGTTTTGCCTCCACACAGTTTGTTGGGGCCTTTTCACACCTAAGAGTCCAAACCATCGACCCTGAATGGGTAGAACCAGCATGAGCCTTTGGTTCACAGGAAATCAGAGTGGTTCCGGGTGGAGACATCGACAGACTGCCACACACACACACACACACACACACACACACACACACACACACACTACATCACCTGCACATATGGTTTGTGTAAATTAGCTGGAAATCTAGTTTAAGTCTATTTTCTGGAAATAAAGCCAGTGACAGCTCTTGTGTGATCATTAGACTTCATATCCTCATCATTAGGCCTGATCATAATGCAGCCCAAGATCAACAGAGCAAAACTGACATAAATAAATCATTTCATCACTCAGAGTGGGGGAAACCACTGACTCAGGCGATCAAGGTGCTGTGAAATGCTGTAAATATATACATGGTGCGGTGCCATTAGGAGGACACCTGACAGGACACACTGACACTCCTGCCTCTGTCAGGACGGTTAGACACCTGACCCCAGTGAAGACGAGGCCTCCATGACTTGGATTCAGTCCCACAGCCAGAATTCTTTAATCAAAGCTTGTTTGTGCACAAAGTCTGAAATATATATAATGTATATACATCATATACATATTGGTATTGAATACAGGCATTGACTGTGATAAGAGAACAGTGCACAGTGAGGTAATGGTGCCCTCTAGTGGCTAAACACACGCAGAGTCAATGCACCTGTTGAATCACCTAATACACAGTCAGTAGGACTAACTTGTAATATGCCCTGAATGGCTTCACGTGTTCAAGGTTTCACAGACAGAGCTTCAAGAAACACTGACAGTGTTTAAGCGTTCAGCATTTTTTTTTTTTTTTTTTTTTTTTTTTTTGTAATTCAAGTTTTTATTACTTTTTTCTTTGATGTATGACAGATCAGTGAATAACATTGTGAGGCAGCTCTTGTTGATTCAAGATGCTTTATTGTCAGTTCCGCGGTTATGTTCCAGACACACAGAGAATCAAAAAAACATTTCACTCTGACCTTACCCATGGCATAAACAGTGCAGAAGATTAAATATAAGAAAACAATCAAATAGTGTAAAAATGCTTTAAGAGCAATACAAAAAACATTAAAACAATAAGATAGTGTGAAAAAAATGCAACAAAAACAAAAACAAAACAGCAGCTTTCATATCACAGTGAGTAATAACAATAACAATAACATGACTAGAGAGAGCATCAGTACCTGCATAATGGACCATTTTCAATTTTGGTTTATTTGGCTACCTAAGTTTGGATGAATGGCTGAAGGAAGACGAGAAAGAACAGAAAAAGCCGAGATATGCGAGAGTGACGAGTGAAGAGCTGGTTCAGCTGGAGAGGTCAGGAAATGAAGCCGGTACGGCCCGGTCAACGTCTTGGGCCGTCAAATGTCTACAAGACTACCTGACAAACACCGGGCAAACAGCTGATTTCTCACCTGTAAGGAAAGAAGAGCTGAACAAGATCCTCCGTGAATTTTATGGAGCTTTAATTTCTATAATAAAGAGAATGAAATGCCTCAGCAGATTCAGCACCACGGACAGTACCTGCTGAGGCGGATTCAGCACCACGGACAGTACCTGCTGAGGCGGATTCAGCACCACGGACAGTACCTGCTGAGGCGGATTCAGCACCACGGACAGTACCTGCTGAGGCAGAGTCAGAACCACGGACAGTACCTATATGATTTTCCACAGAGATGTGCGGCTGTGACTTTGTTCTTGTTATTAACGATATCAGTTATTAATTAGCCTATTAATTGCTATTAATTTGTTTAGTCTTTATGAGTTTCCTAGGCCGCTGATTTAATTAAACTGCAATTACTGAGGCAGTCATACGTGCAGTGACACATGCTAGATATCAAAAGAGGCTTTACCTTCCCCACATTAAAAAAAATCCTAGGGCTCACTACAAGGTTAATTCATCATCAAATGTTCTATGTCGGTTTGTGAATATCAATGTGGAGCTTAGTCAATAAGGATGGAGGTGAGCAGTTTACTCCAGATCTAAACCAGAGAGGATTTCTCTGCTCTGTTTAGTGATGCAGTGAAATTCCAGATGAAGCCTTCCCTTAGCTGCCTGAAGGTGACAGATGACGTGTCACAGGTTTTTCTGACGGTTAAACACTAAAAGTGATTCCTGAAGGTCTGAAACCATTAATACTTGTAGCTGCTGCACTGGCGCTCTTGTTCCTTGTTTGTCTGTTTGTTTTGCTTATTTTATCTACTGTGGCCACCATCTCATTTCTAGTCCTGTTAAATCTCTTTTTAGAATTGTTAATTTTTACCTCTGCACACCTGTAACAGAGGCTGTGTAGAGCACGAGCGTCAGAGGGAAGGTATGAGGAGATCATGAAGACAGTCTCACACACTGAAACTTAAAGCTTCATAAAACAAGTCAACACTTCAGTCTTCCTCAGGTGTGACAGCAGGTGGCTGACACGTCTTTATAGGGTCACATGACACACCCAGACTGTCTCTCAGGACTGTAGCAACATTAACAATATTAACAGAGTAAACAAATCTGAAAAATAACATATCGCATTAAGGAGAAAAAACATATAACAGTAACATGTAGAATAAAATATAAAATCTACATCTCAGAATGCGTGTCAAGATCCAACCGTTTTCAGAGGGTGTGTGCAGTGGCGGTTCTGCCCATGTTGCCGCCCTGGGCGAAATTACTGCCTTGCGCCCTTCTGTTCTAGCCGTGCGCGTGCGCGCGCGCGCGCGCGCAGCGAGAACTTCCAAGCGATAACGGCCGTTACCGGTGCCCCTCTGGCGGCTACACGCGCCCCTCCCAGAGCAGGGGCGCCAACACCTGCATAAATACCTTTTTTGGAAAAATACTTTTTATATGGACAAAATCTTGTTTGCATAAAAAAAAGCCACCGGTCAGCATCAGGCGAGCCGGCCGCGGCACCGGCTTGATGCTTACAGGTGCCGCGCCCACCCGGTCAGGTCTGCCGGATCTGACAGGTGAGCGGCGCACACATACTGCCATCCTCTCATTATAAATCAACTTTTGTTCATACGCGGCTGCAGCAGCACAACGGACAATGACACAGACAACATGGTTGATTATTGACTGCGCAATGTGGCCATTCGCCGTAATTGCGGCATCAGGCGAGCCTACCTACTGGTTTATATGCAAGCACAATACATGTGTAGACCCCAATATTAGACGAGGGCGTTTTTTCAGGGCATTTTCAATGGAAAAAATATTGTCTTATATTCAGATGAATACGGTAATAGAAAACTGCTTTGCAGCGAGGATGATTTTTTTTTTTTTTTTTTTTTTTTTTTGCGCTCATGCCGCCCCCCACGTGACATGAAAATATGCCGCCCCGGGCGGCTGCCCGCTTCGCCCGTGCCTAAAACCGCTACTGGGTGTGTGTGGTGTTGTGGTCAATATTCATCTTTTTACTTGATGAATCAGGATTATTTCAATTTACAATCCTTAACAAATTTTACTGCTTTTTATAATTTCAGTAAAGATGTCAGTGGAGTGTTTTTAGTTTGTGGCACTGCTGTTTTTTCTTCAGCAGATGATTTGAGAAGTTTTCCCACCACAGAGAGCAGTGACAACGAAAGAAAGATGGAGGGACAGAGAAATACGTTTCTTTTCATGGTATGAAGTTTATTTGCACAACAGCAAAACAGAAGAAGTGTGATTAAAACTGATCAATATAATTTAATTATAAAATGTACAGACAAGAAAAATGAAATTTGAGCAAACAAAAATCATAAGTTGTGACAGATTCCTCTAGACAGGATCTCCTGCCACACTGACATTTTAGCACATGTGGAAGTTGCAGCTGATTTATTTGTACAGCATTTCATCAGAAGCCTGAGCCCACTTGCGTCCAACTAATCAACCAATCACAGAACAGAACGATCCAACACAAACACCAGGCAACAAAACACAGAGCAAGAACCAGCAGAACCAGCAGAACCAGCAGCCTGACTCCCTCACAGCAAACAGGTCAAACTGTGCTCATTAAAGTACCACAATGATTTTCTTATGATTTAAATGTCATCAGTAGAAAAATGAATCAAACTTTACAGTTTTGATGAATGCTGTTTCTCCTGCCACATCTTCACATTTACTGATCATATTGAACAATACCCAATCTGTTCTGGTGAACCAGTAACATGTTTTGTTTGTGTGTGTGTGTGTGTGTGTGTGTGTCTGTGTGTGTGTCCATCACAGATGTTCCTCTTCTTCCAGCAGGTCTTTGTCTTCATCAGGTGATGAATCACGGTGTCCTGGGTTGAAAAGGCTGTTTGGAGGTGAAACACAGTGAGTTATAATCAGTCAGTTTCATGACAGAAGTATTGTCTTGTTGTATTGTTTTTACTCCTGAGTGAGTGTGTGTGTGTGTGTGTGTGTGTGTGTGTGTGTGTGTGTGTGTGTGTGTGTGTGTGTGTGTGTGTGTGTGTGAGCGAGCAAACTGTCCCTGGCGTCCTACAGCGAGACACTCCTGCCTCTGTCAGTAGTGTCTCGCTGGTATAAGTAATGGATAGTTACGAGATATAAGTAAAGGTATAAGTCAAGGATAGTTACGACTCCATTATTGAGATGTGCACTATTTTGAGTCCTGGTGAAACATCTCTGTTCTCATTATCTTCACTGAGGGGCAACGGTCCCTTTTTTAAAACATCATCCTCTCATTCATGGTGGAAAACCTGCCTATCACTTTGTCTTGGTCAGTGTTGCATGTCCTGCTGAACTCACAGCAGAGACAGGCTGGACAGTGGGAATGGGAATGAGGTGTTAAGATCCAGTGCTAGTTTGCCTCAGCTGCCATAAAACATGTTGTGAAAGTCATTAACATAACAGTCATTAACATAACAGTGTCATTAACTCTCACCAGACTTAACATGCTCACATTCACATTCATTAGCTGCAGAAAGAGCCGTTCAGTTCACTGTTCATCAAAAATATGAGCATGTTCAGTGAACGCTGTTTTTTTAACGTGTTCATGTACAACACTGCAGACATACATGCTGTAAATATTATGATAATATCCTTTGCATAATTCATGATGGACACCAGACACTCTAGTTTCAGCTCCAGCTGCTCAGTGCTTGTGAACATCAGCGTTCTCAGAATAAAATAAAACTAAATGTCATGATGCCGACTGATGAGGCTGACAAGATGTGTACACTGTCTCTTACCTCATGTCGTGCTGCTGCTGGTTCAGCTGGACGTTGTCCACTGGTTTGTTGTGGAGCTGGTGGTTGACTTTGCCCATCATCACCTTGTTGTTGTTGTTGTTGTATTTGCCCATCATCACCTTGTTGTTGTTGTTGTTGTTGTTGTTGTTGTTGTATTTGCCCATCATCACCTTGTTGTTGTTGTTGTTGCTGTTGTTGTATTTGCCCATCATCACCTTGTTGTTGTTGTTGTTGTTGTTGTTGTTGATGTTGTTGTTGTTGTTGTATTTGCCCATCTTGTTGTGGTTCAGTGAAAAGCAGTCGTGTTGGATCTTTGATAATTTCATCAACATAGTCAAAACATGTTGCCCCTTCTTCTTCCCAGACCTCTGTGAGTTTGTTGGTCAGTGTCCTGTCTGTTGCTTCTTTCACAGCGTCCTTCAGTTGATTTTCCCACTCTTCCAGAATCAGTTCATTAACTTCATGCTGTGTGTTAAAGCTTTCACTACAGAATCTTCGCAGAGATTGTTTGGGTTCATTACAGCATTCGTTCAGTTTTTGACAGCATTTACAGCATGATGACAGACAGGAGTAAAACCCACCTCCAAAAACACCCAAACAGCAGATACCTAAGATGACACGTAAGCCCCACACCTGAAAAAGAAGCATTAAAGAACATGTTGCATTAGCACAGTATTATTGTGCACTTCTAATAACACACATGAATCTACTTCATCAGTCACACTGTTGAGTAAAGGGATAACACTTACACTATGACTTCAGAAAACATGACAAACACTCACCAGTGATGTGCCTTTGAGGTCAGTGATAATTTGTTGTTCCTCAGGTGTGAGGTTGCTCTTGTCCTTGACTTTACAGGCCAGTACGATCTGCTCTGGTGACTGATCATTCTTACAGCACACAAACCAGTCTCCATCAATTAATACAGATGCCATCCACGTAAGACCTATACAAACTGCCTTGAGGATGTTCTTCAGTAAAACACAACAAAATGTGCCCGAACATTTTCTGCATGTATATCTCAGCGCTCTGTAACATGCTCTGTCCGTCCAGAGTATCACCAAAAATATTATGAAACATGGCAGAATTATGTAGGAAATACACTGACTCCTTCCTGGCTTACAAGTGCATGGTAAGTCCAGATGCAGCACAACATGGTAAGAAAAAATCAGAATGATGGAGACGTAGATGTTGGCTGTTTTAAAAATGTGATCAATAAACTTATTCAGTGTAATCTTTAAGCTCTCCATGTTCAGCTCAGGTCCCTGTGTCTACTCTCAACTGCAGCTTCACACTGAATATGTACTGACAGGAATCCACACCCGTCTTGTTTTCGTATTAAAGTATTTGCATACCTGATATTGCACGATATGCAGCTTTAGCCAAAGTTCTGACAAGAGGACTGTCTTTAATAACTCATGCAAAAGATCATAGTTATATTTTTAATTTTCATGCCATGTAGTTCCTTCATTCATGCCCATAACTTTCTGTTGCAGTCAAAGAAATGTATAAAGAAAATATATTAGTTAATGGATGTTTCAGGATCGATTTTAAGGTTCTCTTAATAATTTTTAAATGTCTTAGGGGTCTTGGGCCTTCTTATGGTTCTGAATTGCTTTTACCTTATGAACCCTCGCGGACCCTCAGGTCCTCCGACACCGGCCTGTTATGTATTCCCAGAGTTAAAACACGAACACTCGGTGAGGCATCTTTCCAGTTTTATGGCCCCCGATTGTGGAACAGCCTGCCGGAGGACCTGAGGGCCACAGAGAACGTGGATATTTTTAAAAATAGGCTCAAGACCCACCTATTTAATTTGGCTTTTAACCCATGCTCTTAATATGCTCTTTCTTTTAACCTGACTTTTATTTAATGTTCTTTTAATACACTATACCTTTTGTTTTGGCTCTTAACTAAATGTTCTTATGTTTTAACACTGCATTACCAGCACCTTAACTGTTTTTGTACTTATTGTACATCACCCAGCACCTTAACTGTGTATTTATTATCCATCACCCAGCACCTTAACTGTTTATTTATTATTTATTATCTGTATATTACAGCCTAAGTTAATATACACTCACGCTGTTTTTCAGACTGGAGGGGAAGTGGATTCCTTAAGAGGCTGAATCAAGGCGGTCAGTTCCTTGTCCCAGTCCCGGGCGTTCAGGTTCTGCCACTTGGTTCTTAGTCTCCTGGTTTCATACTAACTCTCCTTATCTATACAATCTATACAATCATGCATATACTTCAGCGCCATCTGTATATTGTCATACTCATCCCATATGTATATTTTCACATCTCGTATCTCTTTTCCTTAGGTTAGCCCTTATTGTATATTTTGAGTTTTTAGTCTTTATAGTCTTTGGGTCTGGGAGCAGCCCCCAGTGCAGATGGCAGTGCTTCCTGACCTGGTTCCTCTGTACTCAGCCAAACAAACATTATGTGTGTGTGTGTGTGTGTGTGTGTGTGTGTGTGTGTGTGTGTGTGTCTGTGTGTGTGCGTGCGTGTGTGTGTGTGTGTGTGTGTATCTGTGTGTGTATGTAAGAGAGAATCGTGGGGTGGTGGTTGAGAGGTTGGGATGGGGAGGGGGGCGGGGGGTGTTTTTAACATGTAAAGCACTTTGTGCTACATGTCATGTATTAAAAGTGCTCTACAAATAAAGATTGATTGATTGATTGAATGGAAATAAACTGAGGGAAAAGGCATTGGGATATTAAAGCATAAATTAATACATTTTAAAAATACATCACTGAAGACATGTCCCAGCACATCATACAGATGTATCTTGAAACCTCAGTTGTTTACCTTCATCTGCACTCGTGCTGAAGGGAAACTTGTCACCATCTGCACAGAAAACTGCTAAATAGGGATGAGCAAGATACTATCTGTATCTGTTTATCCATCCACATTATCCATATCCGTATCCGTATCCGTATCCGTACTCGGGGTGGGCGGGGCCAAAACTGGAAGTGGGTGGGGCTTAACCGGTATGTTATTTTAACCCTGAAATTGATACGGGTTGATCAGAAGTTGCTATATTTAATGTTTATTAGAAAACTATTTACAGAGCAGCCTCAGAATTGAGCTTCAGATCAATGTTTTTGATCACAATAGTAAATGAACTATTTACAGAACTTTTTTTTATAAACACAGAACATGAATATTCTTAAGTGCATCAATAAATACAGCACATGCAGTAGGCAATTATGAAGTACTAGAGAGAGAGTGTATATATATGTGTGTGTGTGTGTGTGTGTGTGTATATATATATATATATAGAGAGAGAGAGAGAGAGAGAGAGAGAGAGAATTTGTAATATTTATACTACTACTATATTTATTTTTTATGAACTACAGTGAAAAAGTGTCAGACACTCAGTGCATGTAGACAAAATAAAATACAAACAATAAAGTCCTTTGTGTGTTCAGCTAATGTGTGTGTGTAAGTGGTGTGTGTGTGTGTGTGTGTGTGTGTGTAGGGCAGGGCGGTGTGTTTGACTTAGAGCGTATCCGGCTCAACCCTATTAGTCCAGTAATTTTAGGCCAAAATTGGGGTCAACCTAGGACAAATTGCAAGAGAAGCAAACTCAACTGATTCTGTGTCCTCAGTTTGTCCTGAGTGAGGGGAAAAAGTCCCAGGAAATCCCATTGGTGGAAAGTTTTGAAAATCACCTATTTATGCCCATATAATACCAAAAAACACTGTTTTTAACACACAGGGGAAAGGGGTTCAAAATTTTACTTTCAGATATCACTATAAAAATTCACAAGTTGATTGCACACACAAAGACAAGAAAAAAAGTCAATTACAAGTTCTTTGAATTATTCTGTTTACACATGCATATCACACATTATCTGATTTGATATGCGCTAATAAGGAATATCAGGAATAAATGCCAGAACAGATATTTAAACAGTGAATTAAAAGGTTACTATATATACAGTAACCTTTTAATTCACTGTCATGTAGTAACCTTTTAATTCAAGGTTACTATATATATAGTAACCTTTTAATTCACTGTTTAAATGTCTCTTCTGGCATTTATTCCTTATATTCCAATTTGTGCATATCAAATCAGATAATGTGTGATATGCATGTGTAAACAGAATAATTCAAAGAACTTGTAATTGACTTTTTTTCTTGTCTTTGTGTGTGCAGTCAACTTGTGAATTTTTATAGTGATATCTGAAAGTAAAATTTTGAACCTCTTTCCCCTGTGTGTTAAAAACAGTGTTTTTTGGTAATTTGTGGACATAAATAGGTGATTTTCAAAACTTTCCACCAATGGGATTTCTTGGGACTTTTTTTCCCCTCACTCAGGACAAACTGAGGATACAAAATCAGTTGAGTTTGCTTCTCTTGCAATTTGTCCTAGGTTTTTTCATAAAATGACTGGACTATATTGTTAAGTACTTGGTTAAGTACTTGGTGTTGTGCATGGGAGGGCTGGTGAAGGTCACTGAAGCAAGGAGGTCATCTGCAAATAATTACTTAATTATGACATATTATCAATAAATAATTAGTAAATGTTTACCTAATTAGTTGTTGAGATATATTTTGAGTGAGGTCCATTCCTCATCTGTTCTAAGGGATTCAGTAATACATTTTCACCTCATTTATAACACTTTTTTTTTGTTTTTGCACCCTCTGATTATACAGCTGATGATACATCAGAATAGCTGCCTGTTTGTAACTGAAATAAATAACAACAAACTTTCTGCTGATTTAATTGGAAGGAAATGTTGTTGTGAACATTCCTCTGTGTGGCTCATGGGCTCTTCTGGGAAACAGAAAGTTGAGTTTCGTTTCACTTTCACTGTTCAGCCTGGTTTGGCTGTCTGACAGAGATCTGCTCATTCCTGTCCTGGATTTGTTTTTCCAACCGTGGTGAAGCCAAAGGTAAATTTCCATGGAAGTAGACAATGAAGTATTGTCTTGTTATATTGTTTTTCACACCTGAGTGTGTGTGTGTGTGTGTGTGTGTGTGTGTGTGTGTGTGTGTGTGTGTGTGTGTGTGTGTGTGTGTGTGTGTGTGAAAATAGACTTACATTAGATTTCCAGCTAATTTACACAAACCATATGTGCAGGTGATGAAGATGTGCCGGGTGAGGCATCTAGAGAAGGGTGTGTGTGTGTGTGTGTGTGTACCTTAGGCCCTTTCTTGACACCAAAGATGCCAAGATGTTCTTACATATTATGATTTTTTCACACATTGAATATTATTTTATAAACTGGTCACTGACTAGCATGATTTCACTTAAAAGCATTGAATCACTCTTTAAAAAAGCTATAAAAACCTTTGATTAAAAAGCATCGTCATTTCACCATTGCAATATCTTAGAGAAACATACATTTTTAAGCTTTGAGAATTTTAGAAATTTCTAGTATGCTTGCTCCTTGTATAAAGTGTTACATAATCTTGCTCCTCCGCTGCATGGCTTCTTTCAAAGACTTGAAAGCGGTGGTAGCACACAGGCTTTTGTAAAAGGGGACTGTGTGATACCATTCAGACGTACTACTTTTGGTCAAAACACACTGTCAGTAATAGGAAGTAAACTCTGGAATCGTTTGCCCCTCCCAGTAAGAGAGTGTCCCATACAACACCTTTAAAACCCACTTAAAACAGTGGCTCCTGGTAAACCAGAGATGCACTCACTATTAACTACCACACATCTCATCATCCAGATTTTATGCTGCTAGATGTGGATGAATAATGTTCTTGTCATCATCCTGTGTCTATTTTCTTTTTGTTTGTTTGTTTGTTTTTTGTCTGTTTTGCTCTGTTTGATGTCTTTGTCTCTATGTTAGTCTTTATGTCACCTGCCTAGGGACTACACATGAAAAGTAGTTGTTTTTACTAATTCTGGCATATTTACATTGGTGTATCTTTCACACAAATGTTCATGAATATGCATTGTCCCTATTAAATAAACCAATAAAATAAAATAAATCAAATAAATGATGACTCGGAGTCGGGGAGACCACTCACACAATCAAGTTACTGTGACAGCTGTAAATATATACATGGTGAAGTGCCATTAGAAGGACATCTGACAGGACACACTGACACTCCTGCCTCTGTCAGGACGGTTAGACACCTGACCCCAGTGAAGACACGGCCTCCATGACTTGGATTCAGTCCCACAGCCAGAATTCTTTAATCAAAGCTTGTTTGTGGACAAAGTCTGAAATATATATAATGTACAGTATATACATCATATACATATTGGCATGGAATACAGGCATTGACTGTGATAAGAGAACAGTGCACAGTGAGGTAATGGTGCCCTCTAGTGGCTAAACACACTCAGAGTCAATGCACCTGTTGAATCACCCAATACACAATCAGTAGGACTAACATGTAATATGCCCTGAATGGCTTCACGTGTTCAAGGTTTCACAGACAGAGCTTCAAGAAACACTGACAGTGTTTAAGCATTCAGAAAAAAATAACACTTTTCTAACACGCACAAAAATAACTATTCTATTACTGCTACTAATTCTTTTTTTGTAATTCAGGTTATTACTTTTTTCTTTGGTGTATGACAGATCAGTGAATCACATTGTGAGGCAGCTCTTGTTGCTTATAACATGACAGCATTAGCGCATTGTTGTTTTCAGAACCAGTAATGTGTGTGTGTGTGTGTGTGTGTGTGTGTGTGTGTGTGTGTGTGTGTGTTGATGTATCCATCACAGACGTTCCTCTTCTTCCAGCAGGGCGTTGTCTTCATCAGGTGATGACAAAGTCTGTTTGGAGGTGAAACACAGACAGATGTAATCAGTCAGGTTCCTGTCAGGAGCTGCCAGCCCTGCAGACAGACCTGAGGACAGCTCTAATGCAGGACAGATGCAGGACAAACACATGCAGGACTTCATATCACTGCATGCAGGCCAGTTACAACAGATTGTACCAACAGTGTTAGAGGAAGCAGCTGTTAGTGCATCCTGTTACTTTTCCTTCTGGATGAAGCTCACATTCTGGATTTTGGGACATAAAAAATTCAACATCAATGTCAAACCACTCTGTGTTTTGGTAAAGTAACCCATGTGTCATCACATGACCTGTGTGTCGTTTTAGTGAACAGGTGATCAGGAATGGATGCATGCACTTACCTGTAATCGAATTGACTCGTCTTCATTTGGCAGCTCCTGTACAAAAGAAATATATTTATTTCAGAAAATAAGCATAACCAAAACTCAGATCTTATCTAAAATGTTTTATCTGCCTCTGTGAGCCCATTGGTCCCTCTAAACTCCCTCAACATAAGAAGAAGAATTCTGTCAGGACGCCTCCTCCTGCCTGCTGTGTGAGGAAGTCTGTTGTTATTCTCAGCCTTTTAGGATGATGATGAGATCAGAGCAGAGCGGCTCAGGGTTAGGGTGGCGAGGCTCGAGCTGCGGTGGCCAGTCCATGTGTGAAATCAATATTTCACAGTTTGAGCCTAATGAATCCTGTCATTGTTATCTTGGAATATGCCCGTGCCATCAGGGAAGAAAACATCCCTTGATGTTAAAACCTGCTCATTTATATATTCAGGTAGTCAGCTGACCTCGTTTTTGGGCACGTCATGTTGCTGAGGCTCAATCTGACCACATGAAGCAGCCCCAGACCATCACACTGCCCCCTACAGGCTGCTACGGTCAGCACCAGGCCTGATGGGAGCATCACTTCATCTGCCTCCTCTCACCATGATGCTCCATCAGTCTGGAACAGGGTCACTCTGGACTCTGGACTCATCAGACCACATGACTGTTTTCCATCGCTCCAGAACCAATCACTCACCTCTCTGATGTGGGGTTTTCTTTAGGCTCCACAGCTGTTTAGTCCCAGTCCCTTGACTTCTCTTTGTACTGTGTGTGTGGAAATGCAGTTAACTTTCACTATTCTACTACTACTACTAGTTCTACTGATGTTTTTTTTTTCGATATGATGCAAAAAACTCAGTGCAAAAAACATCCGGTGTGGGCACTTTTTTTTTTTTTTTTTTTTAAATCTGACCATTCAGGCGTTCTTCCCACACTCAAAACTTTAATTAAGATTGCAAAATTAGTGATCACAACTTCATATAATAGACATAACATGTTAGAACTACAAAACCTATGGCGCAGGACACCTCTGTGTGTTGCAACTCCGTGCAGATTGTAGTTCTGGTACGCCTCTTCCGGGTTAGGGTAAAACCTTTGAAATTAGGTTTAGAAAACATACATACGGTAGTTTTTCAACAGCAAAAGTATAACCTTAACATGTAGCCTATGTTTATATCACGAGTAAAGATGTGCTATGAAAAATGAAAAAAATATATAAATCTATTTTTGATGTGTTTCCACGGTTTTTCCACCCGCTCTGTTTCGCTGACTGAAAGGGTTGTGTTCAATGGCGTAACATATCAGCATATTATCAACTTTCATGCACTTCATTGACTTTATTGATGAAAGTTGTCAAATCAGACACGTCGCTGATAAAACACTAGGATTATGGGTAATGTAGTGCTTCTCCGTGATATGATATCGCAAAAAAAAACATGTTTTCTTAAAATAAAGTTGATATTATACGGGACTTGTGGACACATGCCATCGTTACACATCCTCATAGCTCGTGGTAAGTCTGCCTTGGATGGTTATAACGTTATGGCTAATAATCAGATCTTTTTTTCGGAATATCGATTAAATTTGCACTTCCGGGATCTATAAACCACCACCCACACTGTGATGTCTTTGAAGCCGAGAATCCATGTCCACCAGGACAGGTATCCTAATTGACTTTCAGTGGACACTGTTTTCGTGGTGACCGCACGGAATTAAAACAGGTTACATGCGAGGAGCACGCAATGCGTTCTTAAGAGGTCGTGCTCATTTCATGGATTTCTGTGAGATCAGGTTGGAAATGAAGCCGGTACGGCCCGGTCAACGTCTCGGGCTGTCAAATGTCTACAAGACTACCTGAAAAACACCGGGCAAACAGCTGATTTCTCAGCTGTAAGGAAAGAAGAGCTAAACAAGATAAAATGTGTTTTCAGGTCAATGTGACTGAGTGGAGAAATGAGCAAGTCATAAATGGTAAAAACATTCTTATTTTGTGTACCACTGTTTTTGAAAATGTGATTGAATAAATGACATTTCTTGTAAGGCAATCTCACTTTTTCATTGCTTAATAATCATAACATTTACCCTTACCAGACACAGCTTGTCAAAACAATGCAATTTACCGCTTTTTACAAAGAAATAAAATTAATGTTATGCGGAATTGAGTTCAGGTTTCATGTGGCCCCCTGGGAAAAATGATTGCCCACCCCTGGTCTAGAAGATGTTTCACCCCCCTTAAAACCATGATTTAACCAGGACATCCGAGCCAAGATCAGGGAACGGAACATGGTTTTTCAGTCAGGAAATGAACCACAGTACAGGCTGGCCCGATACGCCCTGCTCAGATCAGTCAGAATTGCAAAAAAGTCATACGCAGAAAAACTGGAGAACTGCTACACTGGAAATGACTCCTGCAGGATGTGGCAGGGAATTCAGGCTGTCACAAATTACAAGGGGAACAAGCACACAGCTAGCACCTCAGACACCACCCTGCTGGACAAACTCAATTCCTTCTATTCCTTTCTTCACCAGGCCTGGGGGAAAGCAGCCTCCAGGTAACACGGGCACAGGTTCTAACCCCCCTGAAAGCTTCTGCAGCAGAGGTGTACACCGACATCTTCAACACTTCACTGGCTCATAATCATACCGGTCCCCATGAAGCCACACACAACCTGCATGAATGATTTCTGTCCAGTGGCACTCACTTTAGTTGCCATGAAGTGTCTGGAGAAACTGGTGCTGAAGCCCATGGACTCCATTATACCCATAACAACTGACCCTCTTCAATTCGCAAACAGGAAAAATAGATCAGTGGATGACACTGTAGCACTAGCCCTGCACTCAGCCCTGGAGCATTTTGACAGCCCCAATACATATGTCCCAATGCTCTTTCTGGACTACAGTTCAGCCTTTAACACTGTACTGCCCACTAAGCTAGTGGCTAAACTGGCAAGCCTTGGGGCTGCCCTCTTCCACCTGCAGCTGGATACTCAGCTTCCTGACAGAAAGACCACAGGTGGTTCGAGTTGGGAACAGGGTATCCACAGCCCTAACCATCAGCACTGGGACCCCCCAGCCCAGCTGCCTCAGCCCACACTATATACCAATGACTGTTTATCCTCTCACAAACTTTGTCATATTTACAAATTTGCAGATGACACATCAATCCTGGGACTCATCAAGGGCAGTGATGAGACGCAGGCAGCTGGTGGACAGCACGCTCGCCTATGGAGAGGAGAAGTGCCTTGTCCTGAACACTGACAAGACCAAGGAGCTAATTCTGGACTTTCGGAAGAAAGCTCCCCCCCTACAACCCCTGCTAATCAAAGGTGCTGTGGTGCAGTGTGTTGACAGCTTCAAGTTTCTGGGCCTGCACATCACCAACACCCTCAGCTGGTCCAAGAAGCTGGCCACTGTGAAGAAGGCTCATCAGAGGCTTTACTTCATCAGGTCCTTGAAAAAAGCCGGCCTCAGCGGTCAACCGCTCACCCAGGCCTACAGAGGTCTGGTGGAGAGTGTCCTCACATGGGGCATTCCTGTGTGGTATGGCAACACAACAGTAAAGGAGAGGAAGCCCCTCCAGAGGATCATTAAAACAGCACAGATAACATTTTAAATTAAATAAATTGAAAAATACATAATAAATGGGGAAATAAATGAATAGGAATTTAATACAAAGTCAGATGAATTCAGAATCAAACTGATATGGTAACACTTCAGCGATATCACACGAGCGGCAGTGCTGCTGTACTGCTGATATTCAGTTTAACAACGCGACCTTGAGAGTGATGTTCACATCAAATAACAGAAATAAGACACATCATGTTTTACTCATTTCATCGATTTTTTGGCTTCATCTTTACAGAAATTTGATCTGATAAAACCCACATTCTCAGCACCTTAACTACCCCCCCCACCCACGTACACACATACACACACACACACACTGCACTACTGCACACACATAAAGACGGGAGGGAAGGGGAGATCCCATAAGGCAGGATCAAGTGTGACAGTTCCTGAGACCCAGTCCGGGAGTCAGGTTCTGCCACTTGGTCTCATGGGTTCACACTAACCCTGAACCTCCGGAGTGTGTTGTTCCCCAGGTTTTTGGTTTTTTTTTTCTTCTGTGGTTTAAATTGTTCACAGAGTATTTTTCTCATTCCTTGTTTACAGTGTTTATATTGCTCATTCTTTGTTTACAGTGTTTATATTGCTCATTCCTTGTTTACAGTGTTTATATTGCTCATTCTTTGTTTACAGTGTTTATATTGCTCATTCCTTGTTTACAGTGTTTATATTGCTTGTTTACAGTGTTTATATTGCTCTTTGGTAGTGTTATCTGTATATACTGTTTATTGTGTAAATTGTGCTTCGTATCTTGCTATCCACTTTGCTGCTGTGATGCGGGAAATTTCCCCACCGTGGGACTAATAAAGGAATATCTTATCTTATCTTATCTTATCTTAAACCCTGTTATGACATATGTGTTCAGATGCGAAGTGAAGTCGTGTGAATAGAGCCCCGAATTTTTCGTCCAGGATGAAAATTTTGAACAATCAAGTCTGCAGAGAGGATTATCGGGACTAACCTCCCCTCCATTCAGGACCTGTACCAGTCCAGGGTCAGGAACAGGGCCGGTATAGGATCTCTGCTGACCCCTCTCACCCCTCTCATTAAGAGAGAGCAAAGTTTACTGGGGTCAAATTCCTTGTATATTAATTCATACTTATAGCTGATTCTGATCATTTTCTTAAAAAATAAAATAAAATCAAGTCAAATCAAATATTTTCAGGTTTCAAAGGGTTACAAAACGATAATATTAGAGAACAGAATAGTGCGTCCTCCTGTGATGTGTTTAATGACCAAACAGGGGATCGCCATCTACAGCGCTGCCTCCTCTTCTGTCTCTTTGTATCAGCTGTTTTATTACGACCTTCTCCACCGCTGCCATGTTTGTTGTCAGAGACATTGGACACTGTGCTGCCCTCTAGTGGATTTATAGCTTAACAATGTAAAGGATGCTTGGAAGCATGTGGGCAGAGACGGTTACGTCGTTTGACATGGATGCATTTAGTTTCCTGTGTAAAGGAGTATAAAATTGTATATAAAATTTTCAATTCACTAAATGTCAGCAATCATGAACAGGCACCAAATAATTTACAGCAGAGTTACCTTACCTCCTCCTTGACACTTGCCTGCCAGTTGCCAATGCTCAGTAAGGGCTTACTTGTTTGCATCTTGTTTATCACATCATTTACTTTCTTTTAAGAGTGCTCCCCAAATGTTCAAAACTGCAGTTTATTTGTATTTTTCTTACAAATTTGTCAGTTTTACTGTATCTTCATTATGTAAGTCAGTAAGAATTGCCTGTGTATAAAATGCACTGCATAAATACAACTCCCTTGTCTTGCTCCAATTGTGTCGTTTTCTCCCCAAAATGAGATGCGTGGACAAACTCCATCTGTGAATCAGCATTCATGAGGGGTGTTTGTTGACAAAATAGAGTGAATTGTGGGCGTTCATGAGGTGGAGGTGCACGTGTGTATCAAAGGGAATTTCATACAGGTGTGCATACACATGATTTTATGAATCTGATTTTTTTCTTTTTTTTTTGGCATGTGTACTTTTCCTGTTTTGTGCATATATAAGCGTTTTACTGTGGAATCCATGCACAGCATTATTAGTGAGGCCCCTGGGCGTTTTAAATGGATAATATAAATATGATGTTATATACGTTTTGTGTAGAGTCAAATGATGTCAATCACCCTATTTTATTGGAACACGCACAGCGCCTGAACGCCCTTCGTGTTCACAAAGAAAGTTGACGACCACCATCATGGTACCAGCTATCTCTGATTGTGAGTTTAGGTTTGTCGACCCAGCTCACACAAAGACGCGGTATGTTGAACCTAGTACAGCCCTCTGACATGAACAACCCTGTACAGAACATGAATCATTATCAGCGTCTCCTCACCGCTGTCCTCTGCTCGGTCCACACCCTCAACTCTGTGAAACGTCTCAGCCCAAAAACTACAGAGCAGCAGCTCTCAGCAGGACAAAGAGCCACAGACATCCAAAAGTCAACAAGGAGCCAAGACATGCAGATCGGTTCTTACCCCGCTGTCTGCTGCTGATCTCTTTGCTGAGTCTGTCGTCTGGTCATTCAGCAAACGACTGCAGCATCCAGCATCAGCATCCAGCCTGTTGCTTTTTTCACATGGTCCACATGGTTTCACATGGTCCTTCAGTTGATTTTCACACTCTTCCAAAATCAGTTCCTCAATCTCATGCTGTGTGTCACAGCATTCACACAGGTTTTTACAGCATTCACACAGATTTTGACAGCACTTACTGCATGATTGCAGACAGGTATAAATGCCTCTACCAAGAGCACCCAAACAGCAGATAACTAAGAGGATATATAAGCCGAACACCTGAAAAAGAAGCATTAAAGAACATGTTGCATTAACACACAATTATTATGCACTTCCAATAACACACATGAATCTACTTCATCAGTCGCACTGATGAGTAAAGGCAAGGCAAGGCAAGTTTATTTGTATAGCACATTTCAGCAACAAGGCAATTCAAAGTGCTTTACATAGAGCATAAAGGCATTAAAACAATATAAAAGCAACACAAGAAAACATACATCAAAGAAGCTAAAAGGAGAATAAGAAGATAAAGCAGGACATTGAAAGTTACAGTGCAGCGTAGAATATTAACCCTTAATGTGGTTCAATGGAAGGCAGCGGCAAACAGAAAAGTCTTCAGCTGTGATTTAAAAGAACTGAGAGTCGCAGCAGATCCACAGTTTTCTGGGAGTTTGTTCCAGATATGTGGAGCATAAAAACTAAACGCTGCTTCTCCATGTTTAGTTTTGACTCTGGGGACAGAAAGCAGACCTGTCCCAGACGACCTCAGAGGTCTGGATGGTTCATAATTTAGCAGCAGATCAGAGATGTATTTTGGCCCTAAACCATTTAGTGCTTTATAAACCAACAGCAATATCTTGAAGTCAATTCTTTGACACACAGGAAGCCAGTGTAAAGATCTGAGAACTGGAGTGATATGATCCACTTTCTTGGTCTTAGTGAGGACTCGAGCAGCAGCATTCTGAATCAGCTGCAGCTGTTTGATGGATTTTTTAGGGAGACCTGTGAAGACAGCATTACAGTAGTCAAGTCTACTGAAGATAAATGCGTGGACAAGTTTTTCCAAATCCTGCTGAGACATAAGTCCTTTAATTCTTGATATATTCTTAAGGTGATAGTAGGCTGACTTTGTAACTGTCTTAATGTGGCTGTTGAAATTCAGGTCTGAGTCCATGACTACACCAAGATTTCTGGCTTGGTTTGTGGTTTTTAACATTATTGACTGAAGCTGAGTGCTAACTTTTAATCGTTCTTCCTTGGCTCCAAAAAATTATTTCAGTTTTGTCTTTGTTTAACTGAAGAAAATTCTGGCACATCCAATTGTTGATTTGTTCAATGCACTTACTCAGTGCTTGTACTGGACCATAGTCCCCTGCACTCTTAGAAATAAGGGTTCCAAAAGGGTTCTTCACGGGGGGCTCAGGTTCTACCCAGAACCATTTGCTTCTGAAGAACCCTTTTTTGAAGAAAGGGTTTTTCAAGGGTTCTTTGTAACACTAAAGGTTCTGGTAAGAACCATTTTGATCCAGAGAACCCTTTGTGGAGGAAAGAGTTCTTCAAGTATTGTTGAAAGCATGGGTATATGATCCTCACCCTACATCCTACATTAATGTAATTAAACTTGCTCAGTAAAGAGGCAAATAAACAAATATAATCATCCCAGGGAGAATTTTGCTGTTGAAAAGACACTTAAACAGGGTACCAGCACTGAGTCTTGAACTCTGCTCTCCCATGTAAAAGATAACTGTGATACCACTCATCCACCACTGCTATGTAATTAAACAATACATGTTGAATAGACCTCTATCCTGTCTTGAACCCTCAATCTTCAAAATAGCACTGCTATGCTGTTACCTACTGAGCCACCATGCTATATTGTTATGCTATGCAACTACAACTTCTGGAGGGAGGAGTTCATGAGCCATCAAAAGAAAAATAAGAAAAAAGAAAATGGTATTTTCTTTTTGGAACGTGGGCAGTTAACCATCCTCATCTATTTTTCCTTGAGTATGGATAGTGCAGGCGCTGGTGGGATGATAATGTCGGGACTTGAACCCCGACCTCCCAGAGGAAAGGCTGAGGTTCAGTGTGTCAGGCCAGGGAGCTGGTTACCCTGCCAATGGCCATGTGGGAGCTAAGAGCTGGTTTTAATGTGGATTGCGTCACATGGTCTGCACTTCTCAGCAAAACAGGTGTGACACATCAATAGTGATTACTGTGGTTAGAGGCCAGACTGAAGTGACAGAAGATCAAAAACTTGAGAGAATTAAGGTAAGCTAAATATGATTTCTTATTTCAGCAAACTTGACTCTAGCTAAGGACTTTTTATGGTGAAAGGTGGACTATTTTAATGCATGCATTTGTTTCTTGTTTCTTGTTTTGATTTTTTTTTTTTTTTTTTTTTTTTTTGTAGAATGAGTTGCACAGCTTGAACAACAACTGAAGTGTGCCACTGGCTTGAGCAAGAGGGTTATAACTTAATAACTTGTATTCTTTTTTGTTTTGAAGAGAATGATATTGATGGAGCAACCCTCGAAATTCTCTCTGAGAGGATTTCAGAGAGATTAATCCCATCAATAAAAAAACAAGCACAATTCCTCAAGTATCTCGAGCAGTTGAAGTCATCATCATTATTGTCAACAACAACAAGAAATTGGAACAGGTAAAATGCTGTCAAGATACTGTAATTCTGGTCATTTGTGGGGGAAACTTTAATTCTCTACTAGTTACAGTCTGTTCATTACTATTTCACACAGCTCAGTCTAACATATTCTTGCATTTTTCCATATTACAAAGACCTCATGATGAGCAAACAGCTGGACCTGCTTCACTGGGTCAGTTTGCTTTCCTCAAAGCATTAAAAGATACACTTGAGGCAAAGGACCCAGAACTTTTGTCCCCTCGGAGAAATGATCTGTCGCTGTATGACATCCTCAGCAGCCAAACAATGTAGGTTACTTTTATCATTATTATGGAAAACTACTGCACATTGTAGCTTTAAATTGAGATTATACTCCATATAATGGCACTTTAAGACAACATGTTCAACTTATTCTATTATTTCTCTCCCCAACCAAGGTATCCCTCAGCCAAACAATATACAGAGATTTTAAGCCTGTTCATACGCAGATGTCCCTTCATGCGGGAGAAAATTGGTTCAGGACATGTGAGTAAGCACAAAATGAGTCTGTTAATGTATGTTTGCATATCTTAATTGTATAGATATAGCTACTGTACATACTGTATCTCAATATATAATAAACAGAAAATGCATTCACCTAATGTTCACATTTGCCAAAAATGAGTGTGTCTATCTTTTACTGTATAGGTGTATTTTACAAAATGGCTTGATGTTGACAAATCTGGACAATACTGAGGTCAACAATCATCTCATTTTCGACTGCACTATCCCCTTAAGTAAACAATTCCTCTCTTGGTTGTAGGATGATTTACATGAGTCTCTAACAAGTTCAAAAAGGAAAGGCGACCCCTTATTGGTGACTCAATGGTGCAACAAATGTGTCCAAACTTTTCTGTGGCAGGATCTGGAAAGAAGCGCCATACTCCGGGTCAACCAAGCCAGCTTTTCTACATAACCAGGCCCGCTGTAAGTCTTTGGAAACAACATATAACTTAAGCATACTTTTTAAAAAATTATCATGTACACCTCATCTTAGTGGTTACCTCTTACCATATTGTTGTGTCATTTTTCATGCATCATAGGCTCAGGAAGATGGAGACTTTGGAGAGGATGAAAGGACCATTCAAGCTCATATCCAAAATATGTCTACAAAGATGCTTAAAGTACACCCAGGTGAGAAATCATTAAAGGAGGGAATGAGACGAACACGTGCTTACCGAAAAACCTTCATGGCAAATGCCAAGGCTGAGGAAATCATTGAAAAGTTTCCAGCACTGGGGCTTCCTAAAATAGTTGAATTGATCATATTTAATTTCATGTCTATTACTGCATTTATGATAATCAAGTATTTAGAGCTAATATATTTTTGTCCCTCCTTTCAGCTTCTGTGGAAGATGAAGGCACAATTCCTTGTTGAGGCTGATCACAAAATGGTCACACACCATTGCTGGAGATTACATGATGTGATTATGATGCATAATTACAGTATGATGTGTCTGGCCTGAGTCCTATCATCATGTTGCTGATTCCACAGGACCTATGCTCACTTTTGACTTGTTTTCCCCTCGGACCTACAAAGCCTCTCCTCTTCTGTTGGACTGTCCTCAGAGAGTCTCCCCTCCTTATCCAACATTGTTCCAAGTTTTTTAAATAAAAGAAAATTTCTCATTAAAATTGTTTGAATGTGTCCTCAATCTCAACATTATAAACAACCACAATATAGTATAAGTAATGAAATAATTGTTTTGCCTGATCTGTAGAATACAATATGGTTCTTCATAGAACCCTCAGAAAATGGTTATTGGTGAAACCCTTGAAATATGAAAGGGTTCTTGGTGAAACTCCCTGGATGGGTTCTAGATGAAACCTTATGAAGGTGGAATGGTTCTGGATGGAACCTCCACTAAGGGTTCTTTGTAGAACCTCTCATGGGGGGTTCTGGGTGGAACCTTTCACAGACGGTTCTAGGTATAACCCTCCAAAGGGTTCCAGATGTAACCTTTATAAAAGGTTCTACCTGGCACCAAAAAGGGTTCTCCTATGGGGACAAGCCGAAGAACCTTATATGGTTCTAGTTAGCACCTTTATTTCTAAGAGTGTAGCGCTGTGCGCCATTGGTTGATATTCTCAAAGCTACAATCAGATTGGTTCATCAGCTTCAGTTGTCCTGCAACTTGCCTAAGCAGAGCGACAAATAAAAGTCAAGTTTGTCAAAATATATGATCAAACCAGAGCTGCCAACAAATTTTCCTAGACTCTATATAATTGTATCGTATCAACGGGGATCGATCAACAACACGAAAAACGAGTTCGGCCCACCGTCTACCTCCTGTTTCTTGAGAGCCTTGGTGGTGCTCATTAGCCGTGTATTAGCATTAGCATGCTTATGTCCGCTACTTTGAGTCCATGGCAGGGTGGTGTCGTTCCCACATAGTCCATTCACTTCCACATTCACCTCTAACCGGTGAATTTTGTTTTCCAGCACTGTAATGTTCTGTAAAAGTTTGTGGTAATCATCTGTAGAGAAGGGAGGCATCTTGCTGCTAGTAGCTTTAGCTGCACCACAGGCTTGTGCTGCTAGTAGGCCTCACTCATGTTGCACTGAGGAGCTTATAAAAATGTTGAGATATGTTGAGATTTTTTTAGTATTTAAAGTATTCAGGAGCTGCTGCCCATATTTTATCTTGGAAAAAAACAAGAATATCAGCAGAAAAATGTAAGCAGAGGCGAGAGCACTCAGAAAAGCGTCTGCACTGTAAGAAAGCAGGAAGCGAAGGAAGGGATAACACTTACCACTATGAATTCAGAAAACATGACAAACACTCACCTGTGACTGGCCTTTGAGCTCATTGATAATTTCTTCCTCGTCATATGTGTGGTTGTCCGTGTCCTGGTTTATCTTCTCATCTGACTGATCGTTCTTACAGCACACAAACCATTTTCCATCAATTAATACACAGATCACCCACAGAAGACCGATACAAGCCGCCTTGACTGTGTTCTTCAGTAAAACACAACAAAACTTGCTCCGAGACCGTCTACATGTATATGTCAGCGCTCTCTGACATGCTGCGTCCTTCCAGATTGTCACAAAAAATATTATAAAAAATGGCAGAGCCATGTAGACATCACACCGACCCTTCACTGAATTACAACTCTCATCACTGTGCTGTGGTGAGAACCACAGCACAGCAAAGGAAGAAACAATCACAATGATGGCGATGATGGTTGTTTTAGAAATATAATCAGTAAACTTAAATAGAGCTCGTGAGTTCCCCATGTTGAGGCTCCTGTGTTCGCTCTCAGCTGCAGCTTCACACTCAACAGGAACTCAGAGCAGAGCAGCTGGGCTCAGATGAAACCACACCCCTCTTGTTTTTGCAGGAAAGCATTTGCATGCTGATGTTGCACGATGTGGAGCTTTAGCCAAAGTTCAGTCAAGAGGACTGTCTTTAATAACTCATGCATAAGATCATAGCTATATGTCTCATTTTTATGCCATTTTCTTCCCTTATGCATACTCATTTATAACTTTCTCCTGTTTTTAAAGAAATGCATAAAGAAAATAATAAATAAATAATAAAATTAAATTCCAACTGCCGGCAAAAGCATTAAGTATATAAACAGACAATAAATAAATAATTAAATGAATGAGTAAATTAATGAATTAATAAGAAAGTAAATAAATAAATAAATGGATAAATAAACTAAACTAGATAAGGGAAATGGCACATGAGTGGAGACTGAGCAAGTACCAGGAACTCATGGAGGAATGCAGAAGCTGGAGCCGGTGAGCTCACTGCAATGCTGTTGAAGTGGCTGGAGCAGAACAGAGCGGAGCCATACATCCCATCACAGAAGCCACAGAAAAAGCCACATGGTGGCTTATCATCAAGAGGGGAGACCCATGCCTTGTTGCTGCTGGGATGCAGGCCAGAACTTGATCAACCCCAGCTGGGTCACCTGGGTGAGAGGGTCTGATGAAAGACACAAAAACCTGATGACTCCAGGAACATCACTGAAAACATGTCCCACCCCCATCATACAGATGTATCATGAAACCTCAGTTGTTTCCTGTCATTCGGGCCTGCACCCATGCTGAGGGGAAGCTTGTCACCATCTGCACAGAAAACTGCTAAGTACTTGGTGTTGTGCATGGCTCTGACCCTGTTATGTTATGTTATGTTATGTGGGAACAGCACAGGTTACAGGAAACCCACTCACACATTCTAAACTGTCACTGCACTTTTGAACACTGTTTTGCTTCCTGTGTCTGTGGCTGTATATGTATGTGCTGCCCACACAGGAGCCCCCGAAACTGTTTATTTATATTCACATCTTTCACGTTGCCCGGCGTGAATCTGCATCTTTTTTCATCTTTACGTTGACTTTGTATGTGATTATGTTTCCGTGATTGTTCTGAGCACGTCATTAGCCTGTCAGCTAATAACTGCATTGCTTTCATTTGCTTAGCAGATTGGACACAGCAACGTTAATGTACATCAACCTTTTTTAACATGAGGTGATGATTAATGCATCATTAACATCAATACACCATGTAAGTGATTAATTGTGATTAATTGTGTGTAAACCTATCACAAATATGTAGGTCATCTGCAAATAATTACTTAATTATGACATATTATCAATAAATAATTGGTAAATGTTTACCTAATTAGTTGTTGAGATATATTTTGAATGAGGTCTATTCCTCATCTGTTCTAAGGGATTCAGTAATACATTTTCACCTCATTTATAACATGTTTTTTTTTTGTTTTTGCACCCTCTGATTATACAGCTGATCATACATCAGAACAGCTGCCTGTTTGTAACTGAAACGATTAACGAGGAACTTTCTGCTGATTTAATCAGAGGAAAATGTTGCTATGAACCTTCCTCTCTGTGGCTCATGGGCTCTTCTGGGAAACAGAAAGTTGAGTTTCGTTTCACTTTCACTGTTCAGCCTGGTTTGGCAGTCTGACAGAAATCAGACTGATCAGACTGTGTGTGTGTGTGTGTGTGTGTGTGTGTGTGTGTGTGTGTGTGTGCGCAGGGCAGACGTTCCTCTTTTTACTCTTGAGATGATGAATCACTGGATTTCTGGATGTTGTTCATCCAGATCTTGTTCAGGAGAATCTGTTTGGAAAAAGATAGATAGATAGTGTATTGTGTGTTTGTGTGTGTGTGTGTGTGCATGTGTGTGTGTGTGTGTGAGAGAGAGAGAGAGAGAGAGAGAGAGAGAGAGAGAGAGTTTCTGCACTCTTCTTGAAACCAGTTTCTGTGTCGGGGACGCGGTGTGTGAACTGTCCCCGGCGTCCCACAGCGAGACACTCCTGCCTCTGTCAGGACGGTTAGACACCTGACCCCAGTGAAGACACGGCCTCCATGACTTGGATTCAGTCCCACAGCCAGAATTCTTTAATCAAAGCTTGTTTGTGGACAAAGTCAACATGTGAATTGTGGTATCTGAAAATATATATGTGGAAAAAATAATGACTAACATTCCAAGAAAAACTGCTTCCCATCATATACATATTGGCATGGAATACAGGCATTGGCTGTGATAAGAGAACAGTGCACAGTGAGGTAATGGTGCCCTCTAGTGGCTAAACACACTCAGAGTCAATGCACCTGTTGAATCACCCAATACACAATCAGTAGGACTAACTTGTAATATGCCCTGAACGGCTTCACGTGTTCAAGGTTTCACAGACAGAGCTTCAAGAAACACTGACCGTGTTTAAGCATTCAGAAAAAGATAACACTTTTCTAACTTTCTAACACGCACAAAAATAACTATTCTATTACTGCTACTAATTCTTTTTTTGTAATTCAGGTTATTACTTTTTTCTTTGATGTATGACAGATCAGTGAATCACATTGTGAGGCAGCTCTTGTTGCTTATAGCATGACAGCATTAGCATAAGAAAAATAAACATACAAAACAATATCAATAATATGATGGACATGTCAATAACAATAACATAACTAGAAAAAGCATCAGAGTGATATATGATAATGTTGAATACAAATCAAAGACACTGATCATAGTACAGTTTAAGTGACATAAGTCCAATAGAGATCCCAATGTGGAGGTTTGTTTTTGTTTTGGTTGTTTACCTTGTTAAGCATAACCTCATATGAAGCTGTTTTTATCACGACGTTGCTTTTCAGCTCTGGAGATTTGTCTGTTTTCCTTTATCTTAGTATTGTGCTAGCAGCCACAGTTATTGCTAATTATCATTATCATTCTCATTCTTAAAATTTCATGAATAGAAATCAGTGAACTGGCTCTGAATCATGAGAACAAGTTCATTAAACTGAGAGGACGAGTTCTATCTTGTGACCACAAATCAGTAAATCATGGCCTTTAAATAGTTTCTTTCATCTCTGTTTCCTCTCTCTTTTTTTGCACATCTTGGGCTGACTACTAAGTGTGTATTTCAAAGCTGAAGGCTGAGAACAGAAAGTAAAAAAAAAATAAACATTTTTCCCCTTTTCCTGTAATTTCTTTAATGCCACTGGTACAGCATGGTAAGCCTGTGACCATGGATTGTTGTTTTCAGCTTTTTAGGAGGAGTCATATTTCTGTAGTGTTTTGTTTCTGTCTGTCTCTGTGTGTTTGCCTCCTCCCCTGCCTGCCCTGCAGCAGCAGCCAGTGCCTGCCGGCTGGTTTTGCCTCCACACAGTTTGTTGGGGCCTTTTCACACCTGAGAGTCCAAACCATCGACATTGAATGGGTAAAACCAGTGTGAGCCTTTGGTTCACAGGAAATCAGAGTGTTTCTGGGTGGAGACATCGACACACTGCTGCCACACACACACACACACACACATACACACACACACCCACCCTTCTCTAGATGCCTCACCCAGCAAATCTTCATCACCTGCACATATGGTTTGTGTAAATTATCTAGAAATCTAATGTAAGTCTATGTTTTGGAAATAAAGCCAGTGACAGCTCTTGTGTGATCATTAGACTTCATATCCTCATCATTAGGCCTGATCATAATGCAGCCTAAGATCAACAGAGCAAAACTGACATAAATAAATCATTTGTGTTACTGTATTTTTTAATTTCAGTAAAAATGTCAGTGGAGTGTTTTTAGTTTGTGGGACTATTTTTTTCTTTTTTTTTCTTCATCAGATGATTTGAGAAGTTTTCCCACCACAGAAGATTTCCCAGCACAGTCACAATAGAGAAATACGTTTCCTTTCATGGTATGAAGTTTATTGGCATGACAACAAAACAGAGGAGGTGTGATAAAACTGATCAATACAATTTAATTATAAAATACACAGACAAGAAAAATGAAATTTGAGCAAACAAAAAATCATGAGGTGTGACAACAGATTTCCCAGACAGGATCTCCTGCCACACTGACTTTACATGCTGATCAAAAGCTAAAAATTAAAAAAAAAAAAAAAATGATATTCTACTTTTGATTATATTGACACTTTAGCACATGTGAAAGTTGCGGCTGATTTATTTGTACAGCACTTCATCAGAAGCCTGAGCCCACCTGGATCCAACTAATCAACCAGAACAGAACGATCCAACACAAACAGCAGGCAGCAAAATACAGAGCAAGAACCAGCAGAACAAGCAGAACCAGCAGAACCAGCAACAGAACACAGCAGCCCTACTCCTTCACAGCAAAAAGGTCAAACTGTGCTCATTAAAGCTTTTCTGATCTGCACAAAGATAATTACAAGTACCACAATGATTTTCTTATGATTTAAATGTCATCAGTAGAAAAATGAATCAAACTTTACAGTTTTGATGAATGCTGTTTCTCCTGCCACATCTTCACATTTACTGATCATATTGAACAATACCCAGTCTGTGTTGGTGAACCAGTAACATTCCGACGTTCATCTTCTGCCAGCGGGGCGTTGTCTTCATCAGGTGATGACAAAGCCTGTTTGGAAGTGAAACACAGTGAGTTGTAATCAGTCAGGTTCCTGTGAGGAGCTGCCAGCCCTGCAGACAGACCTGAGGACATCTCTAATGCAGGACAGATGCAGGACAGATGCAGGACAGATGCAGGACACACACATGCAGGACTTCATATCACTGCATGCAGGCCAGTTACAACAGATTGTACCAACAGTGTTAGAGGAAGCAGCTCTTAGTGCATCCTGTTACTTTTCCTTCTGGATGAAGCTCACATTTTGGAATTTGGGACATAAAAATATTCAACATCAAAGTCAAACCACACTGTGTTTTGGTAAAGTAATCCATGTGTAATCACATGACCTGTGTGTCATTTTAGTGAACATGTGATCAGGAATGGACAGATGCACTTACCAGTAACGGACGTGACTCATCTTCATTTTGCAGCTCCTATACAAAATAAATATATTTATTTTAGAAAATAAGCATAACCAAAACTCAGATCTTATCTAAAATGTTTTGTCTGCCTCTGTGAGCCCATTGGTCCCTCAAAACTCCCTCAACATAAGAAGAAGAATTCTGTCAGGACGCCTCCTCCTGCCTGCTGTGTGAGGAAGTCTGTTGTTATTCTCAGCCTTTTAGGATGATGATGAGATCAGAGCAGAGCGGCTCAGGGTTAGGGTGGCGAGGCTCGAGCTGTGGTGGCCAGTCCATGTGTGAAATCAATATTTCACAATTTGAGCTTAATGAATCCTGTCATTGTTATCTTGGAATATGCCCGTGCCATCAGGGAAGAAAACATCCCTTGATGTTAAAACCTGCTCATTTAGTATATTCAGGTAGTCAGCTGACCTCGTTTTTGGGCATGTCATGTTGCTGAGGCTCGACCTGACCACATGAAGCAGCCCCAGACCATCACACTGCCCCCTACAGGCTGTTATGGTCGGCACCAGGCCTGATGGGAGCATCACTTCATCTGCCTCTTGTCACCATGATGCTCCATCAGTCTGGAACAGGGTCACTCTGGACTCATCAGACCACATGACTTTTTTCCATCACTCCAGAACCAACCTTTAGCCTCACTGATGTGGGGTTTTCTTTAGGCTCCACACCTGTTTAGTCCCACTCCCTTGACTTCTCTCTACTGTGTGTGTGGAAATGCTGTTAACTTTCACTATTAAACTCAGCCATGAGTTCTATGTAAGTGTAAGTGTATTGTAAGTGGATACACACATACAAACACATGCACACGCACAGCTTTGCAGGCTAGAACTATCTGCTCTGGTGACTGATCTTTCTTGCAGCACACAAACCAGTCTCCATCAATGTACACAGATGCCACCCATGTAAGACCCATAGAAGCTGCCTTGAATGTGTTCTTAACTAAAACAAAATGAAACACGCCCGAACGTTGTCTACATGTATATCTCTGTAACATGCTTTATGCATCCAGAATATCACTAAAATAATGGCACAGCCATGTAGAGGTCACACTGACTCTTTCCTGGTTTACAAGCAGGGTGCGAAATAAGGGGGAGCAAAGGGGAGCACGGCTCCCCTGGTGGTGACATGAGCTCCCCTGGCTGGAAACATTGTGAAATTTTGGGGGAGCGGTGCCTGCTCGATGCCGGCCAGCATCGCACAGAGTGTGTGGCCACCCGGTCAGGTCTGCCAGATCTGGTTGATTATTATTATCAGTTGATTATTGATTGTGCAATGCCGAGAGTCACAGCTAATCGCGCTGCGCGCATTAAACAATTTTGCGGAAGCAGGAGGACGGCATGATTTACATCATATCCACGTTCGCGTGCTACGAGCGTGACTGTGCATGTGCTCGTGCATGAGCGCCAAAACCGTACTGCAGCACACCCCCTCCAAATGTGCCAGAGTAATTTTAAGTTGATTTAATTAAACAGTCAAACGTTACTTTGGTGGTCCGTGGATTAATTTTTATAATGTGGATTGAAGTTTGCATAGCCCATATAAATGCTCGGGAAATCAAATTAAATTAACCTGATCCATAGGGACGAATTTTGTCTTTATAATAATCTTTATAACAATCTGTTCTGTTGTAGGATATTAATGCAACGACCAGCAGTTATACAGCGTTAGTAAGAGGTGTAGGCTATTAATTCAGGCATAGGACTGTGTGTAGTACTACTGTTAAGGTGTGCATATGAAGGCTGACTTTTAATAGGTTTTTTTTTTTTTTTTTTTTTTTACAAATATCGAAGCTGTATGCTCTGTGTTTGTTTGTTTGTTTTTCACCTCATCTATAATTTCTCACACATCACAGCCACAACTCAAGAACAGCCCAGGTCTGACAGAAACTGTGCAGGAGACCCAGGTGTTGTTGCAGGCATTCCTTGGTAGGAAACAACAGAACTGGATCATCAGCATATAGCCGACGCTTCATTTCCCTGTTTTGTAGGGTGATACCAGGGGAGGTAGAATGTTATGGTTTTTTAGTCAGTTTGTTTGTGTAAATGTTGAAAACCACTTGGTGATCACAACAGACCTGTTTCCGACAACTCTCAGAGGCTTGATGCTGACTCCAGGGGTCTGTATTGCAGTCTGTATCGTCGCTTGTCAATTTCCAACCACAACCACTGTGTTTGTCATGCGTGCTGGGGCTGCTGTTCTCTTATTGGCTAATTCTGCCCATGTAATTCCTACTCAGCTGTTACAGGCTGAGGTGCCTTGTCTTTCTCTGCCTCTTTGCTCCCCACAGCAGCAGATCATCAATCCTGACTGTGTCCAGCTGGGTGAATTTTTGTGCAAATTCCTGGCAGTAGCCAGGAGCAGTGGCTTCCTCCATTGTTGTGCCTGATTTTGGTAAACTGCCCCATCATTTCTCTGCTCAAGCAGCTGAGTTGGTTACCCTCATTTGGGCCTGCACTCTTGCTGAAGGGAAACTTGTCATCATCTAAAGGAAATTGAATCAGGTCAACTGGATTTAGTTATATGACTAGAAAACATTTCCCCCCTTATCCAAATGGCTTCATTGATCATTGCATTTTTGGACAGTGAAAGACTGTGAAATGGTGTCCATGGGTTTGAGGAACAATAATCTCACTTTGAATTATATATAGTGAGCCCACAATAAAATGACACAATTTACAACACAGTTAAAGTTGATCAACAACACAGAGTATTTACAATGGTTTATGTAGCTAGGCTACTAGATTTTACATTAACATTAGCTAACTTAAGCTGGATGTAAACTAGCAACACCAGTTTTTATGTTGGTCAGTTGTTCATTTTAGCCAATAACTAAGAGATAAAATTGATGTATGTTTAAATTTATAGTCATCTAAACTTTAGACAGCAAAAGGATTTAGTTACCATGCCAGAAAGTAACTTTGATATCTCAAAATCGTTATATTTTCTTGCAACGCTCCTGCTCCTTCTCCTTCTCCACATCGTACTGAGCATGTACATAGCAGGTGTCATTACTGTCGTGTTTTGTAAAAAAGTGGGTCTAGAGTGGGTTTATCTCAAGTGGGTTTATCTCGAATTGAATGTTTAGAATCCATCTGACACCCAAAATCCATAGTCTAAATATGGCAGATCAATATTTCATGGTTAAGGAGTCATTTTTACTCAAAACTAATATATTCAGCACCCTTAAAACCCCTAGTTTGACATCTCTGGGGTCCCTCACCCCAACTTTGATTGGCTCTCCAGACGTTTACCCGAGGATTTGACCGTGGATAAATTGGGAGGTGTTACTTGACACCTATAGGAACTGGTAAAAAAAAAAAAGCTATTGGTAAGAAATTTTTTGGCAGATTGGCAAAAAAAATGCCTAACATTCCATCGGCATGTATGTTTTTTTAATTCCTTAAAACTTCTTTTCTTGTATTTTTTTTTCTTTTTTTTACATTTTTGATGTAATACTTTAAAGGTGACTTTCTTGTAATTTTGTCCTTTTTATTTGAATCTTAGGGATCTTTAACATCTAGTCCTATTAAGAAGTCTGATGTCTGGTGTCAAAACCAGTGACCGCTGCGAAAGGGCAGCTGACAACCGGGGAAAGACCTGGTGACAGCCTGGAGAGACTGCTGACAGGAGGGAATAGACCCCAACGGGGCTAGCATGGGTTAGCTACCCATGTTGGCAAGGGTCTTTCACTACACAGTGACTTGGATCCACCCAACTATTGCTACGAAAATCTCGAAAGGAAAAACACCCCTGGAGTCTGCGAGAGCGGGGGCGGAAGAAGACTCACTGGCGGACCACACGGTAACGAACCTTGCAACGGAAACGACAACGAATCAAACGATCAGCACAGCAGTTGCTGGAGTAACAGCACCAGCGGGACACAAGTTACAAAGCTGCATTTGTGGCTGGAAAAAGATTACATCAGAGAAGGGTCTCAAGATCCACCAGGGCAGGAAAAAGTGCCTAAGAGAGCTCAGCGAGGGGCCTCGCATTGACCACTACTTCCTCAGAGGTAGGGCAAATCAGTCGACTGAAGCCCAGCGGCAGGATACTCACCACAGTCCACAGGGTATCAGAACCCCAGACGAAGCTCAATCAAGCACCGATCCACCAACGGACATGAGTCCAGAGCCCATCCAGCCACAGTTCGCACCAGAGAGGAGGATGAATGAACGGAAGCTTCAAATCTTGTGGCCTAAATCCTGCCAGAAAAAGGAGTGGGAAACCACCGACACAGACATTGTCCATCTTCTAGCAGGTCTGAAAGGGTGCGTGGACAGGAAGCTGGACAAGATTGGAGAGATTATCTACAACTATGGAGCCGAGAGATTTGGGGTAAAGAGTAAGAATCCTGGGACACAGAAGGAACCAGCAACACATCCCAAGTCCAGGAGACAACAGGAGATTGAGAGACTTGTGAAAGAAAGAAGGTCCCTGAGAAAACACTGGAAGAAGGCCACAGAAGTGGAAAGGAAAGGATTTGAGGCACTACAGGGCGACATCAAGCAGCGTCTTGCAACACTGCGAAGAGCAGAATGCTTGAGAAAGCAACATAAGAAGAAGGAACGAACGAGGGCTGCCTTCTACAGGGACCCCTACAAGTTCGTCAAAGACCTTTTCACCAAGGGGAAAACTGGGACCCTCAAAACACCCATAAGGGAGCTAGAGGAGCACATGAGAAAGACCTACTCTGACAATCAGAGGCATGTGCCAGCCAGCATTCCGGAGGACATGCCACCAATCCACCCACCGGAGCATCAGATGGAAACAAGGCCCCCTACATGGAGCGAAGTTGAGAGCACAGTAAAGCGGGCAAGAACTGCCTCAGCCCCTGGGCCCAACGGAGTTCCATATAGGGTCTATAAGAACACGCCTGGTGTCCTGAAGTACCTCTGGAGGCTGATGAAAGTGGCATGGGAAAAAGGAATTATACCAAAGGCATGGCGACGGGCAGGAGGGATCTTGATTCCCAAAGAGGAAAATTCCTCAACCATCGATCAGTTCCGACAGATCAGTCTTCTGAATGTGGAAGGTAAGATATTCTTCAGTGTTGTGGCCCAGAGGCTCTCAGCATTCTTGCAGAAGAACAACTTTGTCGACACCTCAGTGCAGAAGGCAGGGATAAGTGGTTTCTCAGGATGTCTGGAGCACACAAATGTCATCTGGCACCAGGTGCAGATGGCCAAGAAGGAGAAGAAGGACCTGCATGTGGTATTTTTAGATCTTGCCAATGCATTCGGGTCAGTGCCTCATGAGATCTTGTGGACAGCGTTTAATTTCTTTCAAGTCCCAGAGGGCATCACAAGGCTGGTCAAAGCCTATTTCCAGGACCTTCAGTTCTGCATTACAACACAGGCTACCACAACTGCCTGGCAGCATCTCGAGATTGGCATAATGGCAGGCTGCACCATATCCCCACTGGCGTTTACCATGGCAATGGAGCTCATTATTCGGGCATCCCGGTGGGTGATTGGAGGCGAACGGTTGAAGAGCGGACTGCGTCTTCCTCCAATCAGGGCGTACATGGATGACATGACGACAATAACTACAACAAGCGCATGCACCAAACGTCTGCTGGATAAACTCCAGGGAAACATCAAATGGGCACGAATGGAGATTAAACCCAGCAAATCCCGCAGTATCTCCATTGTCAAAGGCCAGCTCACCAATGTGAGGTTCCATGTTAACAATGAGCCAATACCAACAGTTCTGGAGAAGCCTGTCAAAAGCCTTGGGCGCTGGTACAGCGCAGAGCTCAAGGACTCGAAACAGTTGGAGCAACTCAAGCAGGATACCATCAGTGGCCTCAAGCAGATCAACAGCACGGCTCTGCCTGGAAAGCTGAAACTGTGGTGCTTTCAGTTCGGGCTGCTGCCCCGTCTTATGTGGCCAATGTCCATCTACGAGGTCACACTATCCCATGCCAATCGGCTGGAGAGACTGGTCAGTGCGCAAGTGAGGAAGTGGCTTGGTTTGCCGAAATGCCTTAGTAGCATAGGTCTTTATGGCAACGGAGTCCTCTCCCTACCAATATCAAGCTTGGTGGAGGAGTACAAATGTGCCAAATCAAGGCTGGAGATGACTCTCACTGAATCCCGGGATCCATGTGTCAGAGGCGCTGCTCCAACCCTAGCAACGGGGAGGAAATGGAAACCATCTGCAGCAGTTGCGGTGGCAAAGACCGCCCTCAGACACCGGGATATCGTGGGGCATGTCCAACATGGCAGAGGCGGCCTTGGATTGGAAGCAACAACACCCACTTGGAAAAAGGCTACTCCAGCTGAACGGCGGCACATGGTGGTGGAGGAAGTGCGCCACCAGGAGGAAGCAGCCAGGTGTGCCACAGCAGTCTCCCAAGCCCAGCAAGGCCGCTGGATGAAGTGGGAGGGCGTGGAAAGGAGGAACATCACATGGAGCGATCTGTGGAGCATGGAGTCCAACAGGATAAGCTTCATCATCAGAGCCACATATGATGTCCTGCCCTCTCCAACCAATCTACATGTCTGGTATGGAGAGGACCCAGCCTGTCCCCAGTGTGCAGCCCCGGCAACCCTAAAACACATCTTGGTGGGTTGCAAGGCCAGCCTAACACAGGGAAGATATACCTGGCGCCACAACCAGGTGTTGAAGTGCTTGGCTGCCGAGCTAGAGAGCAGAAGGGTAACCACCAATGCCATGCCTCTAAACCCCCAGCCCACCATCCTACAAAAAACATCCTTCATTCGGGAAGGGGAGAAAAGAGGGATCAAGTCATCTCCTCCGGATCCAGGCCCACTGAGCGCAGCCCGAGACTGGGAAATGCGCGTGGACCTCAACCAGAGGCTCACCTTCCCACCCGAAATCGCAGCGACCAACCTGCGCCCAGACCTGGTCCTCTGGTCCAAATCCTGCCGACGTGTCTTCATCGTCGAGCTAACCGTCCCATGGGAAGATACCATCGATGAAGCATTTGAACGGAAGAGACTGCGATACGCCAACTTAGCAGCTGAGGCAGAGGGGCGGGGCTGGAACGTGAAGGTGTGGCCAGTGGAGGTCGGCTGTAGAGGCTTTGTAGCCAGGTCCACCACAAGGTTCCTGAAGGAGGTAGGGATTAGAGGGCAGGCCCAGCGGAGGGCAATTAAAGAACTTGCGACTGCAGCAGAACGGAGCAGTCACTGGCTGTGGCTGAAACGTAAAGATGCAGTATGGGCTTCCAAATGACCGCGTGGTGCCGCCGGCTGCCACACACCCAGGTCTGATCACCCTGTGGTGGGCCAACCCCAGCAGAGGGTGTCTTGTTGTAAGCGGCCGAAACACCCAATGACGTGGGGGCAAACAACTGAAGATGTGCCGGGCTGGTGGCACCACGTGATCATTGCCAAATCATCGCCAAAGCGCACCCCATCCAAGAAGGCATCTCCATCTCCAACAATGGTCCAACGATGTGCTGAATCTTAGGGATCTTTAACATCTAGTCCTATTAAGAAGTCATTTAATTATTTGTTTAGGTTATTTTTTACAAGTTTGTCAGTAATGTTGTGGAAATTTATTTTAACAATTTTTGCAGGGTAATGTTGTGATCATTTTCTTAAAGAAAATGATCAAAGAAATCAAGAAATCAAGTCAAATCAAATATTTTCCACTGGTTACAAAGCAATAATATTAGAGAACAGAATAGTGCGTCCTCCTGTGGTGATGTGTTTAACCAAACAGGCCATTGCCATCTACGACCTCCTTCACTGCCGCCATGTTTGTTGTCAGAGACTTTGGACTCTGCACTGCCCTCTAGTGGATTTACTGCTGAATATCCATGCTAACGTTTAGAAGCGTGTTGGCAGAGACGGTTACATCGTCAAATGATGTCAATCACCCCATTTTATTGGAACACGCACAGCGCCTGAACGCCCTTTGTGTCAACAAAGAAAGCTGACAACAATCATCATGGTACCAGCTATCTCTGATTGTGAGTTTAGGTTTGTCGACCCAGCTCACACAAAGACGGGGTATGTTGAACCTAGTACAGCCCTCTGACATGAACAACCCTGTACAGAACATGAATCATTATCAGTGTCTCCTCACCGCTGTCCTCTGCTCTGTCCACACCCTCAACTCTGTGAAACGTCTCAGCCCAAAAACTACAGAGCAGCAGCTCTCAGCAGGACAAAGAGCCACAAACATCCAAAAGTCAACAAGGAGCCAAGACATGCAGATCGGTTCTTACCCCGCTGTCTGCTGCTGGTTCATCATCTGAACTTTGCCCACCTGGTCCAGGCTGTGGTGGTGGTGGTGGTTGTTGTTCTTCTTCTTCTTGTTGTGGTGGTTGAGTTTGCTCATCATCTTGTTGTGGTGGTGGAGTTTGCTCATCATCTTGTTTTGGTGGTGGAGTTTGCTTATCATCTTGTTGTGGTGGTGGAGTTTGCTCATCATCTTGTGGTGGTGGTGGTGGAGTTTGCTCATCATTTTGTGGTGGTGGTGGTGGAGTTTGCTCATCATCTTGTGGTAGTGGTGGTGGTGGTGGAATTACTTGTGGTTCAGGGAAAATCAGTTGTTTTGGATCTTTGATAATTTCATCAACATAGTCAACACATGTTGCCCCTTGTGTTCTCCAGACCTCTGTGAGTCTGCTGGTCAGCGTCCTGCCTGTTGCTTCTTTCACACGGTCCCTCAGTTGATTTTCCCACTCTTCCAGAATCAGTTCATTAAGTTCATGCTGTGTGTTACAGCATCCACTGCAGCAGTTCTTCAGTTTTTGAAAACATCCACAGCATGATGATAGAAAGGAGTAAATGCCGCTACTAAACGCAGCCAAAATGCAAATACCTAAGAGGACGTATAGGCCGTGCTCCTGAAAAAGAAGCATTAAAGAACATGTTGCATTAACACTGTATTATTGTGCACTTCCAATAACACATTGTTGTTTGCACTGTTGAGTAAAGGGATAACAACACTATGACTTCAGAAAACATGAGAAACACTCACCAGTGATGTGTTTTTTATGTCAGTAATAATTTCCTGTTCGTCAGGTGTGAGGTTGCTCTTGTTCTTGGCTTTGCAGGGTAGTACTATCTGCTCTGCTGTCTGATTGCTCTTACAGCACAAAAACCAGTCTCCATCCATGTACACAGATGAAACCCACAGAAGACCGATACAAGCTGCCTTGAGGATGTTCTTCACTAAAACACAACAAAATGTGCCCGAACATGTTTTACATGTATATCTCAGCGCTCTCTGACATGCTGTGTTTGTCCAGAGTATCACCAAAAATAATATAAAACATGGTATGACCATGTAGACATCACACTGGCTCCCTCCTGGTTTACAGGTGCATTTAAAGTCAAACTTCAGCACAACATGGTAACAAAAAATCACAATGATGGAGACGTAGATGTTGGCTGTGTTAGAAATATGATCAATAAACTTTTCCAGTGCAGTTTTTAAGCTCTCCATGTTCAGCTCAAGTCCCTGTGTCTGTCCACTCCTGCAGCTTCACACTGAACATGTACTGACAGGTAAGTATATTTTCTGTTTTACAGACGAGCGGTCTACTGGTCTATCTGATTACAGGCTCTTGTCAGCTTTTGCATATGAAACCACACCCCTCTTGTTTTTGGAGGAAAGGATCTGGACGCCTGTTATTGCACGATATGGAGCTTTAGCCAAACTACCATCAAGAGAACTATATTAAATCATGCATGGGACCATAGCTATATTTATAATTTCTGATTTTTATGCCATTTAGTTCCCTCATGTGTGCTCATGCGTAACTTTCTCTTGTTGTAAAAGAAATGCATAAAGAAAATAATGCAGAAATAAATATTTAAGGGAAATACATGGGGGGGAAATGCATTGGGAAATTAAAGCATAAACATTAAGAAAAACATATAAAATGGGTAAATTAAATAGGAAGGAAAATAAGTAGGGAAATTAATACAAAGGAAATTTTTATTTCTGGTAAGTTCTCAGAGCACATCACCCATACCACCCTCTGCCTCAACATGGTCATCTTCTCAGACCCCACCAAACATGTGATCATGTGGGAACTCACAGTACCTTGGGAAGAACATATGGAGGAGGCCCATGAGTGGAGACTGAGCAAGTACCAGGAACTCATGGAGGAATGCAGAAGCTGGAGCCAGTGAGCTCACTGCAATGCTGTTGAAGTGGCTGGAGCAGAACAGAGCGGAGCCATACATCCCATCACAGAAGCCACAGAAAAAGCCACATGGTGACTTAGGATCAAGAGGGGAGACCCATGCCTTGTTGCTGCTGGGATGCAGGCCAGAACAGGATCAACCATGGCTGGGTCACCTGGGTGAGAGGGTCTGATGAAAGACACGAAGCCCCCGATGACTCCAGGAACATCACTGAAAACATGTCCCACCCTCATCATACAGATGTATCATGAAACCTCAGTTGTTTACCGTCATTCGGGCCTGCACCCATGCTGAGGGGAAGCTTGTCACCATCTGCACAGAAAACTGCTAAGTACTTGGTGTTGTGCATGGCTCTGGCCCTGTGGGAACAGCACGGGCTACAGGACTACACGGGCTGCAGGAAAACCACTCACATATTCTAAATTGCCACTGCACTTTTGAAAACTGTGTTGCTTCCTGTGTCTGTGGCTGTATATGTATGTGCTGCCCACACAGGAGCCACCGAAACTGTCTCTCAGGGTAATGCCAGTGCTGATGCTGCTGAAGCTGCAGCAACTTCTACATCCCCTGTGACCGATTCTACACTTTTGGTGACACTCTCTCTCCTCTCACCATCCAGGATGCTGCTGTCCTGCAACAATCTGCCTCCACAGCTGAGGCTTAACTATGGATACGTAAAGGCACATTTGACACCTCCTCCTGCCTGTTTGTTGCTGAACTTGGAACAGCATCCACCAACTTGGATGGTGGATGCTGTAAATAAGATGTGTTTTGCACCAGGATTTCCTCTGTATGATGAACTTTTTCGTAAAAAATGTTATTTGCAGTTTGGAGCTTTAGCCAAAGTTCAGTCAAGAGGACTATCTTTAATAACACATGCATAAGATCACAGCTGTATATTTCTAATTTCAAATTTTTATGCCATGTAGCCCCTTTTACATGCTCATTCTGAACTTAATCTTATTGTCAAAGAAATGCATAAGGAAAGTAATGCAGGAATAAATTAGTTAAAGAAAATAAATTTGGAGAAAATGCATTGGGAGATCAATACAGAAAAAATAAATACATTTTAAGTTAAATAAATTGAAAAAATACACAAATAAACATGGAAATTAAATAGGAAAATAAATAAATAGGTTTAATACAATGTCAGATAAATTCAGAATCAAACTGATATGGTAACACTTCAGCGATATCACACGAGCGGCAGTGCTGCTGTACTGCTGATATTCAGTTTAACAGCGCGACCTCCAGACTGATGTTCACATCAAATAACAGAAATAAGACACATCATGTTTTACTCATTTCATCGATTTTTTGGCTTCATCTGTACAGAAATTTGATCTGATAAAACCCTTAAACTCTGTTATGGTGTTTTCAGAGGCAAAGTGAAGTCGTGTGAATACAGCCCCGAATTTTTCACCCAGGTTGAAAAACCTGAGCTCACACAAATATGCGAATAATGTGGATTTCATGTTTTCACAAAATTCACATCTTTCACGTTGCCCGGCGTGAATTAGTATCTTTTTGCACCTTTATGTTGACTTTTTGTGTGATTATGTTGCTGTGATTGTTCGGAACACGTCATTAGCCTCACTCTCTGGGGGCGGTTTGTCAGGAAGACTCATCTCTTTTCCTTGGCCTTCCCTTCATGATGTGCATGTTTTTATCCCAACAGGATTTTTGTTCCCCATGTTTTATCTTTTTATCTTTTTTTTTTATTTTTTATCTTTTATCTTTTGTATCTTGATTTTTATTTTTGACTTGAAATGATTCTGTTCTTAGTATATTTTATTTTAGCATATTTTACTAATTCTGTACTCTGTGAAGCACTTTGGTCAACCTTTGTTGTTTTTAAATTTGCTATATAAATAAGGCTTCACTTGACTTGACTTGAATTTAATCGGAGGAAAATGTTGCTGTGAACCTTCCTCTTTGTGCCTCATGAGCTCTTCTGGGAAACAGAAAGTTGAGTTTCGTTTCACTTTCAACTTCTATTCAGCCTGTTTGACCGTCTGACAAAGATCTTTTCATACCTGCACTGGATAATTTCCATAGCAGTAGACAATGAAGTATTGACTTCTTATTGTGTTTTCACTCCTGAGTGTGTGTGTGTGTGTGTGTGTGTGTGTGTGTGAGAGAGAGAGAGAGAGAGAGAGAGAGAGAGAGAGAGAGAGAGAGAGAGATTTGTAAAATAACATTTATTTGTCTGTACTGTCCAAAAACATAATACACTGCAAACAAATTCCAAAAACATTACATCAGCACATGTGTAAAGACTAACTGCCCCTGTGCTACAGAGCAGAGCGCCTCCCCATAACCCCACATCTGCTGGAAGCTGCCCACATCACCAGCAGCTCTGTAGAAGCTGAACTCCACCAGCAGTCTGGACTTCACCATTTTCACAAAAACAGGAACTACATCAACATTCAGTCCCTCCTCCACCTTTTTCCTCCTGCTCACATACACCGCCATCTTTGCCTGACCCAAAATAAAGTTTAGCAACTGGCATTTGTGCCTCTGCTGGCGAGTGTATTTAAAGCCACAAATAAAAACCTCTTTGGAAAAAACCTGTCCACATTTGCTGAAAATAATTTTCAAGACAACAAAAAGAGCAGTGAGACGGGTGCACTCTGAAAAACAGTGAAATACAGTCTCTCTGTGTCCACAAAAGGGACATTTATCCTCCACAGCAGAGTTAATGACAGAAACAAAAGAGTTCACAGCTACAATGCCATGCAGGATTCTCCACTGCAGGTCTGCATGTTTCTTTGTTAAAGGAGGCTTGTACAAAGACCTCCACGCTGGTTTGACATCAGTGTTCCAGTTCAGATATGTCCTCCATGGGGTGTCACTGCGTCCGTTCAGTTTGCTCTGATTCAGAGTCTTTACCATTAGTTTGTACAGGGTTTTCCCTGAGGCTCCCTCCAGAGAAACACCTGCAGGGCTGGCAGGCTGCAACAGAGGACCACAACAGTTTTTAAAATCAGGAAACAGGCTGATGGTCGGACACAGGTCCGAACAGACTGGCAGCAGTGCACCATCACAATAGTCAATTTAAAGTGAACATTCATGTCCTGACAGTTTGTGTCTCCAGTGTTTCAACAGCTGGTTTATGACTCGGGTGGATCTTACTCCCAGCCGAGCAGCCAGTCTGACAGGATCCTCCAGCCGAGGTCCAGCCAGCTCCACCACCTGGCCGAGAGTAGAAACACCCGCAGTGTGAAACCGTCCAGACAGACTGGGTCCAGCCCAGCTGGGCCAGTCCAAACAGCCTCCAAAGAGCACGGGCTCCTGGAGGAGCCAGTGCAGAGAAACAGTCTGGTCCTGTCTCTGCTTCCTCAGCAAAGTCCACACAGAAAACACACTCCTGTAAAACCCTGGCAGAGATGAGGTGCTCAACTTCTTAGAGTCCATTAAAAACAAAGACATGTCCAGTCCCAGACCACCAAGCCGCTTCAGGATGCTGCAAGATAAAAGTTCTCCACACCAGGGGCCTCATTTATCAACCATGCATACGCACAGATGTGTGCGTAATGGGTGCGTAAGAACATTCTCACGCAATGTATGGGATTTATCAACTTGTACTTTTGCGTAGGAACATGTGTAAATTTAAGTACAACTCTTACCATGCGTACACACAAAACCTAGTGGTAGAACGGTGAAACCACAAATAGAACGCACAAAGAGAGTCACAGTGTTCAGCAACTTCACACGTTCCCTGTTTCCTCTAATTCATAAAAATCTCAATTAGTATTTTAGCAGACAATTTCAGTAATTGATGTAACAAGTTATAAAGGACAGCTGTGACAGGACAACCTGAAAAGAAAACTTGAAATGCAAGTGCCATGGCTTATCTTGCACTATTGGAGGATTTGGAGAACCGTTTTCAAAGAGCGTGCTGACAGTGAGAGCACAGAGTGGCATCTCAGCAGGTACCGCTTCCCCAAAAACATACTGATGAATTCATGCCGTGATTTACAACCAATTTTGAAGTGAGAGACAAAACGCACCAAAGCCATCCCAGTGCGCATCCAGCTCCTGTCCACCCTGGGATTTTTGGCCACCGGAACATTTCAGCTAGAGTTTGGAGACATATGCGGCATTTCGCAGCCGACACTAAGCAGAATCATGCCGGCAGTGTTGGATGCAATAATTTCTCTGGCCCCAACTTATATTCAGTTCTCATACAGACATCACCAACAAGCCGAAATTAAACGAGGATTTCACGCCGTCGCCGGATTCCCAAACATAATTGGAGCAATAGATTGCACCCACATCGCAATAAAAACACCACCACACAATCCAGTTTCATTCAATCAATGCACAAATAATCTGCGATGCAAATATGTCTCTGTTAAACGTTGTTGCCCGGTAGCCTGGAGGAACGCACGACTCATTCATTCTGCAGAACAGCTCTGTGGGTGTGCGCCTCCAAGCAGGAGCTGTTGAGGATGGCTGGCTTATTAGTGAGTGTTACAACGTTTTGAAATTATTTTCTGGGCTTCGTATGGTTTATTATAACGGCTCTATAGGTAATCGGGGATAACCACTGAAGCCATGGTTAATGACCCCCGGAGCCAACCCGAGGACCCCGCAGGAGCAGCGCTACAACCGGGCTCATGCTCGTTCAAGAACCATCATTGAGCGCGCAATAGGCCTGCTAAAAAGCCGAGGAAAAAAATCCATTCATGCGCTCTTAAAGGGATTGTTGCTACCATATATGGTCAATTGGAGGCGTTTCTGAATGCAAATGAGCCTAACCATGCACGAGCATGGCAGTTTAGCACAGGTGGGATTTATCATCACAGATTGCTTACTGGTGTGCGTACGACCGGTGTCCGCACATTTGATAAATATGGATTTTTTTGTACTTACACACATTCTAAGTTTCACTCCTACGTTTCATTCCTACAAAAGAATTTAGAACCTTTTCTACGCACAGGTTGATAAATGAGGCCCCAGGGGCTGCTACCATATATGGTAGCAGCAATCCCTTTAAGAGCGCATGAATGGATTTTTTTCCTCGGCTTTTTAGCAGGCCTATCGCGCGCTCAATGATGGTTCTTGAACGAGCATGAGCCCGGTTGTAGCGCTGCTCCTGCGGGGTCCTCGGGTTGGCTCCGGGGGTCATTAACCATGGCTTCAGTGGTTATCCCCGATTACCTATAGAGCCATTATAATAAACCATACGAAGCCCAGAAAATAATTTCAAAACGTTGTAACACTCACTAATAAGCCAGCCATCCTCAACAGCTCCTGCTTGGAGGCGCACACCCACAGAGCTGTTCTGCAGAATGAATGAGTCGTGCGTTCCTCCAAGCTACCGGGCAACAACGTTTAACAGAGACATATTTGCATCGCAGATTATTTGTGCATTGATTGAATGAAACTGGATTGTGTGGTGGTGTTTTTATTGCGATGTGGGTGCAATCTATTGCTCCAATTATGTTTGGGAATCCGGCGACGGCGTGAAATCCTCGTTTAATTTCGGCTTGTTGGTGATGTCTGTATGAGAACTGAATATAAGTTGGGGCCAGAGAAATTATTGCATCCAACACTGCCGGCATGATTCTGCTTAGTGTCGGCTGCGAAATGCCGCATATGTCTCCAAACTCTAGCTGAAATGTTCCGGTGGCCAAAATCCCAGGGTGGACAGGAGCTGGATGCGCACTGGGATGGCTTTGGTGCGTTTTGTCTCTCACTTCAAAATTGGTTTTAAATCACGGCATGAATTCATCAGTATGTTTTGGGGGAGGCGGTACCTGCTGAGATGCCACTCTGTGCTCTCACTGTCAGCACGCTCTTTGAAAACAGTTCTCCAAATCCTCCAATAGTGCAAGATAAGCCATGGCACTTGCATTTCAAGTTTTCTTTTCAGGTTGTCCTGTCACAGCTGTCTTTTATAACTTGTTACATCAATTACTGAAATTGTCTGCTAAAATACTAATTGAGATTTTTTTTATGAATTAGAGGAAACAGGGAACGTGTGAAGTTGCTGAACACTGTGACTCTCTTCGTGCGTTCTATTTGTGGTTTCACCGTTCTACCACTAGGTTTTGTGTGTACGCTTGGTAAGAGTTGTACTTAAATTTACACATGTTCCTACGCAAAAGTACAAGTTGATAAATCCCATACTTTGCGTGGGAATGTTTTTACGCACCCATTACGCACACATCTGTGCGTATGCACGGTTGATAAATGAGGCCCCAGGTCTCTGGGCCCAGAGAGCAGTCTCTGCACAAACTGAAGGCGGAACGTGGCGCCCCTACTGGCCAGATGGACCAAACCCTGTCCGCCCTCCTCCTTTGGAAGAAACAGGACACTCTGTGAAACCCAATGCAACCTGTCCCAAAAGAAATCAATTAAAACCCTTTGGATCTGAGACAGAAGAGAAGTTGGGCGATCAACACAGGCCAACCGGTGCCACAGAGCAGATGACACCAAATTATTAATAACAAGGACACGGCCTCTGTAAGACATTTTAGGTAAAAGCCATTTCCACTTCATTAGCCTACCTTTAACTTTATCCAAAACACCATCCCAATTTTTCTGAACAAACATTTCATTTCCAAGAAAAACTCCCAAATATTGAAGTCCTCCTTTTTTCCAGATCAAACCTCCAGGTAATTTGAGCTGATCTCCCAGTCTGTCTCCCACAATTACAGCCTCACTCTTCCTCCAGTTAACTCTTGCAGAGGATATACAACCAAACAAATTTACAGTTTTTACTAGAACATCAATATCTCTCTGCGTATTTACAAGGACAATGACATCATCAGCATACGCCGACAGTTTAAAATGGACATCACTGCCAGGAAAACAAACACCACTCAGATCAGTTCTTAATTTATGGAGTAGAGGCTCGATGGCCAGAGAGCAGAGCATGCCTGAGACGGGGCAGCCCTGTCTGACGCCCCTCTGAACACTGAAAGGAGCACTCAGACCTCCGTTAATTTTCAGAACACTCGCAATGTCACTGTGCAGAACCCGGATCTTGGCTACGAAGCCTGGGCTGAACCCAAAAGCAGCTGGAGTTTACCATAGATACTGGTGTTCAACCCGGTCGAAAGCCTTTTCCTGGTCTATAGAAATCAGACCAGTGTCTACAGCCAATGAGCTAGAGACCTCCAAAGCATCCCGAATCAGAGTGACGTAGTCTCTTATCAGCCTGCTGGGCACACAGTAAGTCTGGTCAGTGTGGATGACAGACTCCATCACCTCTCTGAGTCTGGTGGCCAGGACCTTGGACAGGATCTTATAGTCCGTGCAGAGCAGAGAAACTGGCCTCCAGTTCTTCAGTTCCTGCAGGTCTCCTTTCTTGGGCAGCAGAGTGATGACGGCCCTCCTGCAGCTCAGAGGAAGCCGACCTGTATCCAAGCTGTCTGAGATGACCTCCAACAGGTCCCCACCCAACACAGACCAGAAGGACTTATAAAAGTCAACAGGCAGACCGTCTATGCCAGGAGCTTTTCCACTCTGTAAGCTCATCAGGGCGGTCTGCAGTTCATTGAGGGATAACTGAGCCTCCAGCTGTGCATTGGCCTCAGCATCCACCTGAGGAAGACCAGTGAGAAAGCTGCTGCTCACATCTGGAACGTCTGTCCACTCATTTTTAAACAGTTCACTGTAGAAACACACTGCAAGTTTCCTAATCTCAGAGGAATCTGAGATTGTCGAGCCGCTGGTAGACCGCAGAGAGTGAACAATTTTCCTCTGACCATTTTTGCTCTCCAGACCAAAGAGGAACTGAGAGGGGGCATCCATCTGCGTGATGTCAATAAAACGAGACCTGACCAGAGCTCCCTGTGCTGTAACGCCCAGCAGGTTGGCTAAAGCCGACTTTTTAGCTTTGAGGGAGTCTAAAAGCCCTCGATCTCCTGTAGATTCTGCTAAACTCTGCAGCTCTACCACCCGAATCTCCAGGTCCCTCACAGATCGAGTTATGTCTCTAGTGACATTGCGAGTGAACTGTTGACACAGTTGTTTTATTTGCGATTTACCAAAATCCCACCACTGTTGGATACAGGCAAAATTAAATTTACACTGTCTATGGGCCAGCCAAAAACATTCAAAAGCAGCTCTTAAGTTTTCGTCTGAGAGCAGTACAGTGTTAAAATGCCAATATGCACTCTGTAAACGGACATTTCTAATAAAAACAGAACAAGAAACAAGACAATGATCAGAAAAACCCACTGGAGTAATGTGACAGCTCTTAAAAATGTTCACATGATGTTTAAAGGTGTACATGCGGTCCAGCCTGGCCAAAGATAACATATTGTCTTTACAGTGACTCCAGGTGTATTGTTTATGATGTGTGTGTAGATTTCTCCACACATCTACCAGCTCATGTGCTTCAGTTAACTGCCTGAACCTGCGTGATGAAGCAGGATGAGGCTCCAGGTGATTTCTGTCCAACAGTGGGTTTTCAGTACAGTTAAAATCACCTCCTAACAACAAATACTCATCACTGCTGCAGTTCCTGATGGTGTCACATAAAACATTTAGCACTAATATTCTATCCACCCCATTTGTGGGAGCATAAACATTAAGAAAAACTACATTTACATTTTCATACTTAGCTCTAACCTTCAATAAACAGCCTTTAATTATTTCCTCTACCTCATAGGAAACAGGCAAGAAACTCCTGGAGAACACAATGCCCACTCCACCACTACAGCTGGACTTATGGCTCAAAATCACATCACCATTAAATCCCTTCCTCCAGTCACTTTCATTTTCTGCATTACTGTGTGTTTCCTGGATCAACATTACATCAATTTTTTTCAGCTCTATCAGTTTAAAAAAAAGCAGCTCTTTTGTTTTCATCTCTGGCCCCATTTAAGTTCAAAGTGCCTGTTTTAAAGTCACACATGGAGAGAGAGAAGCTCAAGAACAAGAGGACAGCAAGACAGGAACAAAGAAACAGCAAGAAAAAGGAACCCAAGCTCCTTGGTTTAAACATTATCATCATCACCATCAGCTCTTATTTGTGCTTTTACTTTTGGTATCAGTTTCTTCAGACAATAAATTTCTTTATCTGTCAGCACATCATCCCCAGAGCTGACTGAACTTTTTGTCAGGCGCCTCGCTGAATCAACAAACCTTTTTAAACCAGAGAAGTAATCCTCTACCTTTACAAGCCTGGCTCCCTTAGTTCCCTGCAGAAACCTCTTAATTTCAGCAGGAGAGTACAGGTTCTGCTGGTCTTCCTGGCTCAGAGACAGATCACTCTCACACTCTGCCTGCACTTCTCCTGCTTTTTTCACTTTAGTGACTTTAAAGGCCTTTGCACCGCTTTGCACTGGTTCTGAACTTTTTCTTTTCTGTGACATTGTAAACAAATCATCATCAGACATATCTTCATCTTCCAAAAAATCCTCACCGCCTGACAAATTATCATTTGTTTCTACTTTTTCATGAGTTTCAGTCACAGCTTTCTGCAGGTTTATTCTGTTCAACGTTGTTGTTTTTTGACTCTTTCTCATTTATTTCATCAGTTCGTTTGTTGACTGTTTTCTGTCTCTGATCCTTGCTTTTTCCTGGTATTTCTCTAACATCATTCTTCAGGGGAGCGCTGCCCGGGAGAGCGCTGCCCGTGGGAGAGCCGCTGTCGGCGGTCACATCACCCGCGGCAGCGTCCTCTCCGCGGCTGGTCGCGGGGTCGGTCGGCTCCACTCCTGGAGCCGGCGGCTCCTCCCGGGAGCCGGCGGCTCCTCCCGGGAGCCGGGCCCGGCGCCGGAGCCGGCGCCGCGTCCCCCGGAGCGGCCTCCGGCCGCTGCTCCCCCCTTCGCTCCGGATAGGAGCGAATCAAGTGCCCCTCCACACCACATCCAAAACATTTCATTGTGTCTGATGAAGCAAAAACCATGTAGCCTAATTAAACCCATCAATTTAGGACAGATTGAGTTCGTCCGTGCTGTCTTTCAGGACCATGAACACCTGCCTGCGGTGACACACCACATGTTTAAGCAAAGGGGATTTGCAGCCCAGAGAAACCATTTTTATCGGGGAGACGAGCTGTCCGAACCGGGACAGTTCCTTGGCCAGGACTTCATTTTTAATGAACGGGGGAGCATTAGAGATGGTGATTTTACGGGCCGGATTAACAAGCGGGAGAACAGGAGTGAAAGTATCCTGAATGACAACACCTGATTCAACCACATCACTGACTTTGTCCGTGCTGTCCAAAAAAATGACAATCGCCCCATTCATGCGGGAGGCAGACTTCACGCTGCCGTAACCCACCACCTCTCCCACCGCCAGGCCGGCCTCCTCCACCGAGCAGTTCACTGCCGGCACCAGGCAGTGAACTGCTCGGCATGACGGCGAGTCAGCCTCTCAAACTCCGCACCGGCCTCCACCACGGGCATACTGCCCAACCGAGCCGGCAGCAGCGCTACCAAACCAAACTACACCTGCACCTACACACCTGTCAGTCACCCAAATACAGAGAAATAAAGAAAATACACGCATAGAACAGCAAAAAGAGAAAAAAAAACTCACTCACGCTGAAGCCATGCTACCACTCCACACTCCACTCACTCCGCCATTCACTCAGAGAGAGAGAGAGAGAGAGAGAGAGAGAGAGAGAGAGAGAGAGAGCTTAGTCATTTTTAATTTTGCTCTTTTAGTTTGCACTCTTCTTGAAACCAGTTTCTGTGTCGGGGATGTTGTGTGTGAACTGTCCCCGGCGTCCCACAGCGAGACACTCCTGCCTCTGTCAGGACGGTTAGACACCTGACCCCAGTGAAGACACGGCCTCCACGACTTGGATTCAGTCCCACAGCCAGAATTCTTTAATCAAAGCTTGTTTGTGGACAAAGTCTGAAATATATATAATGTAGCCTATATACATCATATACATATTGGTATTGAATACAGGCATTGGCTGTGATAAGAGAACAGTACACAGTGAGGTAATCGTGCCCTCTAGTGGTTAAACACACTCAGAGTCAATGCACCTGTTGAATCATCCAATACACCATCAGTAGGACTAACTTGTAATATGCCCTGAACGGCTTCACGTGTTCAAGGTTTCACAGACAGAGCTTCAAGAAACACTGACAGTGTTTAAGCATTCAGAAAAAAATAACTCTTTTCTAACACGCACAAAAATAACTATTCTATTACTGCTACTAATTCTTTTTTTGTAATTCAGGTTATTACCTTTTTCTTTGATGTATGACAGATCAGTGAATCACATTGTGAGGCAGTTCTTGTTGCTTATAGCATGACAGCATTAGCATAACAAAAATAAAAGATACAAAACAATATCAGTAATATGATGGACATGTCAATAACAATAACATAACTAGAAAAAGCATCAGAGTGATATATGATAATGTTGAATACAAATCAAAGACACTGATCATAGTACAGTTTAAGTGACATAAGTCCAATAAAGATCCCAACGTGGAGGTTTGTTTTTGTTTTGGTTGTTTACCTTGTTAAGCATAACCTCATATGAAGCTGTTATTATCATGACGTTTCTTTCAGCTCTGGAGATTTGGTTGTTTTCCATTATCTTACTATTGTGCTAGCAGCCACTGTTATCGCTAATTACCATTCTTATTCTCATTCTTTAAATTTCATGAAGAGAAATCAGTGAACTGGCTCAAGTTCATTAAACTGAGAGGACAAGTTCTATCTCGTGGCCACAAATCAGTAAATCATGGCTTCTAAATAAATTTCTTTCCTCTCTGTTTGTTTGTTTTTTTTGTCCTGACGGCTAAGTGAAGGCTCAGTCCAGGTGACTCGGTCTCGCTAGCGCCCCCTACATTCATTTTGGCTGCATGTCTTGGGCTCCAAACATGGAGCTCTTCTGTCCGCATGGCATCCGGGTCCCCTCATCCACTGAGGGCTCCACTGCCCCCTTGTGGCACCAACCTGTCAGTCACCAGCATCTACAAAACAGCTGAGCCTGTGCTGATGCCTTCTGCCGACCCCAGCCAGCCTGCCTCCTCAAACCCTGTGCTGTTTGGTTGTTAAATGTCACACTGCTGACAAATATGTCAAGACTAATGACGTCTAACGAGACTGACTTTCTCTCTGATCGCTGAGTCACGGCTGAGGCCAGGTGACTTGGTCCCTGAGTCTATTGATTTGAAACAGCTGAGTTGTGCTTCTCTGGTCTGACGTTTATTTGCATGATACAACATCATGTGATGCAAACTTGTGATACAAAAGAGAAAAAATACATTTGAAAATTTACATTTACACAAAAACTGCAATCTGATGAAAGTAAAAAATGAAAATCATTTCTATATCATATAATCATATCAGACTACTAAGTGTGTATTTCACAGCTGAAGGCTGAGAACAGAAAGTAAAAGAATAAACATTTTTCCCACTGATGTGCTGAGACTGTAATTTCTTTAATGCCACTGGTAAAGCATGGTAAGCCGTGTGTGTGTGTGTGTGTGTGTGTGTGTGTGTGTGTGTGTGTGTGTGTGTGTGTGGTGTAGGGCAGACGTTCCTCTTTTTACTCTTGAGATGATGAATCACTGGATGTCTGGATGTTGTTCATCCAGATCTTGTTCAGGAAAATCTGTTTGGAAAAACATAGATAGATAGATAGATAGATAGATAGATAGATAGATAGATAGATAGATAGTTAGATAGATAGATAGATAGATAGATAGATAGATAGATAGATAGATAGATAGATAGATATTAATCAGACAAATGTCTTGTTCTTGTATCTGTGCTATACATATTGAAAATGTTGTGATAAGGCTTTGAGTTTTAACTTGTATTGTTCGGGCTTTATCCTGATGAATAATCTTATGTCATCATAATCTGCTTTTTAAAAAACATTATTGATACCAGTTGATACCAATAAATACCAAAATTACAGCTCCAGTTGCTCAGTGTCTATAAACACCAGCATACCCGGAATAAAATAAAATAAATCTAAAATAAAAGTCTCTGCCCGAACACAACTGGTCCCAACCTCGGGCTTGGACAAAGTGACTTTTTTTTTTTTTTTTTTAATTATATTTATTCATTCATTCATTTATCCATGTTCTAAACTGCTTATCCTTGCAGGGGTCACACAGTACAGGTGTGTGGTGTCCTGATGTGTGAGTGCTCTCTTTAATGATTGCCTTTAAAGATCAGAGCGGCTGCTGTCAGTAACTGTAATCATCTCCATGTGCACAGTGAGGTCACTGCAGCAGATATGGTGGGACATTAAAGCGGCGAAACTAAAAACTGGGATTATAAACTTGACAGGACAGAGGAAACTCTCCAGGAGAAGCAGAGTTCAGCGTTAAGCTTCTGAAAGAGTTTTTACACAGCTGTGATGGAGCTCAGGATTTATCAGGAGGACAGCTGCTTTACTCCAAAATACACACAGCCTATCTGTCAGTGGGGGGATGCAGTTATTGTTTCTCCTGCAGAGGATCGCTGCAACTATTTAGTGTCTTTACACCAAACCACTATTCATCAAAATCAAACTTTTATGACCCGGCTCACCTAATCCATGGAGTATCCTTGGTGCTCGTGGATAAAACTCTCACTCTCACACAGTGTGAGCCACTACTGCTACTAACACACACACACACAATTACTTTTACACTGTAGGCCTATTGGGCTGTATGTGCAATGTAGGTTACTATAGCTTTTAATAAACCTTTTCATATTTTTGGGCTCAGGCTTTAATTTTTGGCCTGATCAAAGCTCTAGTTTCTATGAAGGATTTTACACATTATTTTACTTTACACATTATTTAATTTGAACATTGCAGTTGTTTGTGGTGGTGGTGGTGGTAGTTGAATTTTCTCACCTTCCTGTGGTTGCCGTTCTTGTTGTTGTGGTGGTTGAGTTTGTTCCTCATCCTCTTCTTGTCGTTGTGGTGGTGTTGGCGGTTGTTGTTGTTGTTGTGGTCGTGATTGTTGTTGTTGTTCTGGTGGTGGTGGTAGTTGAATTTTCTCACCTTCCTGTTGTGGTGATGGTGGTAGTGGTAGTTTTTCTTGTTGTTGTGGTCGTTGAATTTGCTCACCATCTTGTTGTTGTTGTGGTCGTGATTCTTGTTGTTGTTGTTGTTCTGGTGGTGGTGGTCGTTGAATTTGCTCACCATCTTGTTGTTGTTGTTGTTGTCGTGGTTGTTGTTGCTGTTGTGGTTGTTGTTCTTGTTGTCGTGGTGGTTGTTGTTGCTGTTGTGGTTGTTGTTCTTGTTGTTGTGGTGGTTCAGTTTGCTCATCATCTTCTTTGTTTTTGTTTGTTCGTTGTGGTTCAGTAAAAAGCAGCAGTTTTGAATCCTTGATGGTTTCATCAACATAGTCAAAACATTTCCTCCCTTCTTCTTCCCAGACCTCTGTGAGTCTGCTGGTCAGCGTCCTGCCTGTTGCTTCTTTCACACGGTCCCTCAGTGTGAAAATCAGTAGTTTTGGATCTCTGATAATTTCATCAACATAGTCAACACATGTTACCCCATTTGTTCCCCAATCTGTTTCGAGTTTGCTGGTCAGCGTCCTGCCTGTTGCTTCTTTCACACGGTCCCTCAGGTGATTTTTCCACTCTTCCAGAATCAGCTCATTAACCTCATGCTGTGTGTTAATGCATCCGCTGCAGCAGTTCTTCAGTTTTTGAAAACATTCACTGCATGATGACAGACAGGAGTAAATGCCTCTACCAAAAGCCCCCAAACCGCAGATAACTAAGATGACACGTAAGCCCCACACCTGAAAAAGAAGCATTAAAGAACATGTTGCATTAACACAGTATTATTGTGCACTTCCAATAACACACATGAATCTACTTCATCAGTCGCACTGTTGAGTAAAGGGATAACACTTACACTATGACTTCAGAAAACATGACAAACACTCACCAGTGATTTGCCTTTGAGCTCAGTGATAATATCTTGGTCATGAGATGTGATGTTGTCCTTGGCTTTGCAGGCTAGTTCTATCTGCTCTGTTGTCTGATTGTTCTTGCAGCACACAAACCAGTCTCCATCAATTAACACAGATGAAACCCACAGAAGACCTACACAAGCTGCCATAATTATATTCTTAATGACAACACAAATAAACTCACACCGAAACCATCTGCATGTATATCTCAGCGCTCTCTGACATGCTGCGTTTGTCCAGATTATCATGAAAAACATGACAAAAAAAGGCAAAACCATGTAGGCATCACACTGACTCCCTCCTGGTGTACAAGTGCACCGCATGTCAAACTTAAACACAGCATGGTAGCAAAAAATCACAATGATGGAGACGTAGATGCTGGCTGTTTTAAAAATATGCTCACTAAACTTGGTAAATATGATTTCTAAGCTCTCCATATTTAGCTGAGGTTCCTCTGTCTGTTCTCTGCTGCAGCTTCACACTGAATATATATTGAGATGAAACCACCCTTTTCCTTTTTTTCCCCAAGAAATTATTTTCAGTTTTGTCTGCGGGAGGAAGGCAGCACCCCACCCCACACAGTGTAGACAAAAACATGAAACAAGACATAAAACACTCACACACCACTAAAGGGAACACAACATTATCATATACATTACATGATTAAAAAATGAAGAACTGCTCTGACCTTGTGATGCATACTGTGTGCCATGCACTGCCAATTCAGCAGCCTCATCGAATGTGAAACGAAGGAATTTGTCTATGTGGTCGGGCAGCTGCTCAGAATTTAGCAGGTGCCCACGGCGGCTGAAACCAGATTTCCAGAGTTTCTCAAGGAGCAAATAAAGAAGAACAGAGATTCAACCACAGAACAAAATATACTTTACATAATGCAAATGTCTGGTTTCATTAGACACCACTGTCAGATAGATTGGAGAGTTATGAGATGTTACAGGTGTGCAGGAAAGGCAGTGATATTACAAGCACTGTGAATATATTATGACAATGAGAGTTTGTTTGTTTGTTTGTTTGTTTTGTTTATTCCGAATATGCAAATAGTACTGGTTGTTACTAAACAAATTATTTGCACAACATAATATAGCAATGAAAATTGAGGAAGCAAAATACTAATAAAAGAAAATACAGAAAATAAATGACATATTCGAAAAGGAGTGGCTGTGTTAGTTAACCGGTCCAACAAGAAAAGCATACTTAGCCTATTAAACAGTTAGGATGGATGGAATTTCTGTGATTTGCTCAGCGGTTCCGCCAGAGAGGAATTCAGGATCTAACGGAAAATTTGGAAGAGGACACCGTGAAGGAAGCAGGATGGAGATTACTGGCTGACCTTGTATTGAAATTATGGATCTGGTAAATGAACTGATATTAATTTTGAAAACAGACCGGGAGTAAGTTGTGAATAGATTAAAAAAGAAAAAAGCAGATCTGACAAAGGTCTAAATCAAAGACGGAGGGGATACATAGAGATTGGAACAAAGGAGTGGAACTGGTAAACCTGTCCTGTTGGAGAATGTTCTTCTGATAAAATGTTTCTGCAAAGTGAAAATACTGTTGAACCAGCCTTTAAATGTGCCTGCCCATTCATTTCAATGTGAAATGTAAGGACTGATTACTGTACACGTTGAGGGAGATTTTTCTAGACATCAGATGTCACATTTTTTTTATGGCTCCAATATTTCGCTGTCAGAAACACTGTTTTTTCTAATATTTTTCTAAGTGAGGTTTTCATCTAGCTATAACAATTCCAAGAAACTTAGTGACTGTAACCTGTAAGTAATTTGCTTATAAGAACTTTATTTTTGAGGTGCTTTTGCAAAACACTGATCCTAGAAGAGAACGCGTGGTATATCTCTGATCACATAAACAAGGAGGGTGACAGCAGCAGACCAGACACAGGGTGTAATAAACTTTTTTTAATAACAATACACAGGGCTGCGTATTTAACTAAGCATCGCAAAGCTGCATTACAGTGGTCCCTAGTTAATCGCGGGAGTTACTTTCTAAAAATAACCCGCAATAGGCGAAATCCGCGAAGTAGTCGGCTTTAATTATTTATTTATTTATTTATTACAATTATTCTAGATGTTTTAAGGCTGTAAAACCCCTCACTACACACTTTATACACTTTTCTCAGACAGGCATTAACATTTTCTCACTTTTCTCTCATGTTTAAACTCTCAAAGTTCAAACCTTCGTAGAAAAATAAGTCCAGTATTATAGAATGAAACCAAAGATCAAAACCTGTTTTCAGGCCCAAACATTTGTTTGAGAAATAAAAATATAAACGTTTTCCTATAAATAATTATGATGGCTTTTAGAACTAACGAATTTAATTTTAACGATCAACCTACGAAGTTGGACACATAAGAAGTTATTAATAGTGACTCTCGAGTATTTCACAGTTCCTAATTAAATTAAAATCCGCGAAACTGCGAGGCCGCGAAAGGTGAACCGCGTTATAGCGAGGATCAACTGTATCTGTATCTTAAGGTAAACTCAAGAGTTTCCTTCGTACAGGCCCAAGAATCTAACACCCAACACAAACAATAACATCAAACATCTGGGTTAGGAACAAACACCGCAAACTGTGTTATTTGCAGTTTTGAGCTTTAGCCAAAGTTCAGTCAAGAGGACTATCTTTAAATAACACATGCATAAGATCACAGCTGTAGCCTATATTTCTAATTTCTAATTTTTATGCCATGTAGCCCCTGGCGTGAATTTGCGTCTTTTTGAATCTTTACATTGACTTTGTATGTGATTATGTTGCTGTGATGGTTCTAAACACGTCATTAGCCTGTCAGCTAAAAACTGCATTGCTTTCATTTGCTTAGCAAAGTATTGACTTAGTATATTATTTTCACTCCTGAGTGTGTGTGTGTGTGTGTGTGTGTGTGTGTGTGTGTGTGTGAGAGAGAGAGAGAGAGGGAGAGAGAGAGAGAGAGAGAGAGAGAGAGAGAGAGAGAGAGATTAGTCATTTTTAATTTTGCTCTTTTAGTTTGCACTCTTCTTGAAACCAGTTTCTGTGTCGGGGATGTGGTGTGTGAACTGTCCCCGGCGTCCCACAGCGAGACACTCCTGCCTCTGTCAGGACGGTTAGACACCTGACCCCAGTGAAGACAAGGCCTCCATGACTTGGATTCAGTCCCACAGCCAGAATTCTTTAATCAAAGCATGTTTGTGGACAAAGTCAACATGTGAATTGTAGTATCTGAAAATATTTATTGGAAAAAAATAATGACTAATATTGCAAGAAAAACTGCTTCCCATCATATACATATTGGCATGGAATACAGGCATTGACTGTGATAAGAGAACAGTGCACAGTGAGATAATGGTGCCCTCTAGTGGCTAAACACACTCAGAGTCAATGCACCTGTTGAATCACCCAATACACAATCAGTAGGACTAACATGTAATATGCCCTGAACGGCTTCACGTGTTCAAGGTTTCACAGACAGAGCTTCAAGAAACACTGACAGTGTTTAAGCATTCAGAAAAAAATAACTCTTTTCTAACACGCACAAAATAACTATACTATTACTGCTACTAATTCTTTTTTTTTTTTTTTTTTTTTTTTTTTTTTTTGGAAATCAGGTTTTTATTACTTTTTTCTTTGGTGTATGACAGATCAGTGAATCACATTGTGAGGCAGCTCTTGTTGCTTAAGTAAGTAAGTAAGTAAGTAAGTAAATTTTATTTATAGAGCACTTTTCCTAGATACAATCACAAAGTGCTGTACAGCATAGACAAAATGCAATAAAATACAGAGCTATTAGACAACAGCACAAAGACAGACAACAACACAACAGCAAGTAACCTCACAGAGGCCCCAGAGACGTCAACAGTGAAAAGCCTGTCTAAAAAGATAGGTTTTAAGTTCTCTCTTAAAACCTTCAGTGGACTCTATGCAGCGTAAAGTCACTGGAAGTGCATTCCAGAGGCGAGGGGCACTAGCCTGAAAAGACCGATCACCTCGTGTTTTAAATTTGGTTCGGGGGATCATCAAGAGTTTCTGGTCTGATGACCTTAGGGAACGTGAGGGAGAGTAGGGTCTCAGTAACTCAGTTATGTACAAGGGAGCTTGATCATGGAGGGCTCTGAAAGTAAGAACTAAAATCTTAAAATGAATCCTAAAAGTAACTGGTAACCAGTGTAAAGAATATAAAATTGGGGTGATATGATCCCTTTTTCTAGAACCAGTTATGAGCCTTGCTGCTGCGTTCTGCACAGTCTGAAGGCGATTTACAGCCTTTTTGTCAAAACACATAAAAAGAGTGTTGCAATAATCAATACGAGATGAAACAAAGGCATGAATTATCATCTCCATTTCAGGTTTTGAGATCATGGACCTCAATTTAGCAATATTCCGCAAGTGATAAAAGCAGTTTTTCACCAGCTGTTTACAGTGGTGGTCCAAAGACATGTCCTTGTCAAACACAACTCCTAGGTTACGTAGGCTAGGTTGGACAGAGAGACCTAATTGACCTATGTGCTGCTTTATGAGGGGAATGGCAGTGTCTGGGGCGATAATCAGTGTTTCAGTTTTGGCAGAGTTCAGTTGGAGGAGATTGTTATTTAGCCATTTTTTGATGGCAGTCAAGCAGGCAATTAAGTTATCTAATTTATGTAGCTCGGTCTGCTTGAAAGAGCAGTAGAGCTGTACATCATCAGCATATAGATGATAGGAGACATCACTGAACTCACTGATTATCTGACCAAGAGGGGTCATGTAGAGTAGGAAGAGAAAAGGGCCAAGGACTGATCCCTGTGGGACCCCACAGGCTAGACCTGTTGGGTCGGATAAAAACTGACTGACATGGACCAAAAAACTCCTGTCAGTCAGGTAAGACCTGAACCAATCAAAGACAGTACCAGTAATCCCAAAAGTGTCTCTCAGTCTATTTAATAATATTTTATGATCCACCGTGTCAAATGCAGCGGTGAGATCGAGCAGTACTAGGACTGTATATTGACCAGAGTCTGCTGCCATCAGGACATCACTAGAAACTCTCGTTAAGGCAGTCTCGGTGGAGTGTTTTTTACGGAAGCCTGATTGGAAGGTGTCGAAAAATGAATTTTCATCCATAAAGGCATTTAATTGTTCAGCTACTACCTTTTCCAGAATTTTAGATAGAAAAGGGAGCTTTGAAATGGGCCTATAATTTTTTAAATCAGTAGGATCCAAGTTTGATTTCTTTAATTTAGGTTCCACTGCTGCCTGTTTAAAGAAAGCGGGGACGACACCAGTTTGAAGGGATTGATTTATAATCTCTACAATGCAGGGGCCAATAGAGCCAAAAGTTTTAAGGAACAGTGATGTTGGGAGTATGTCCAGAGGGCTAGAGGACGGTGTCATGGTAGCAAGGAGCGCACTGATGTCTGACAGTGAAACCAAAGAAAACACAGACCATTTACACCGAGGAGGCAGAAAAGTGCACGGGTTTAGAGTACTTTGAGGGATATTTGCCCTGATGTCATTGATCTTGTTTACCATAAAACTGGCAAAGGCATTATAATCAGTCGTAGAAGGGGCCAGGGCCGTGGGGACATCAGGAGATATAATAGAGCTAATGGTGTCAAACAAAAACTTAGGATTTCTCTTATTTAGAGAGATAAGTTGGGCAAAGTAAGCAGCTCTTGCGGTTTTTAGCAGATTGTTTAGAGCTGATCTCAGATCCTTGAGGTACAGCCTGTGGACCTCAAGCTTCGTAGCTTTCCACAGCCGCTCTGCCTTGCGGCAGCTTCTCCTGTGATTTTTAATCTCTTCATTTATCCAAGGACAAGGCTTCCTAAGAGAAGTGGGTCTCGATTTGATTGGGGCTACTTTATCAAGTACAGACTTGCATCGAAGATTAAAACACTGTACAAGTGAATTCACATCATCATTGTTTGAAGGAGGCTCGGCATCAAACATTGAGATGAAGCTATCAACAACAGGCTGATTTATACAACGTTTCTTTCCCTGAACAATACATGTCGGGTGCTTCTCAACATGTGCCATATCAAAAGAGATACAGCTGTGGTCACTGACAAGAAGGTCCTCCACATGTAAATTTTCAACAGTCAAACCATGTGAGAAGACAAGATCCAGTGTGTGTCCCTTTAGGTGTGTGGGACCAGAGACGTGTTGCACAAAGTTAAAAGACTCAGTAATATTTAAGAGCTCCATAGCGGTGTTTGATGACTGATCATCAATATGAACATTAAAATCACCAATAATTAGTACCCTATCTAGTTTGATAATAGAAGTTAAAAGTTCAGTAAAGTCAGATAAAAACCCAACAGCTGGGCCAGGAGGGCGGTAGATTAAAATACAATAAAATGGGTTTAGTTCATTGATCTTAGTCATCTGAAGCTCAAACGAGGGGAAACAGTCAGCGTTCACCAACCTAATTTTGAGGCGGTCACGGAAGACAACAGCAAGCCCCCCGCCACGTCCTGTGAGACGAGGTGTGGCAGCGAACGAGTATTCCGGAGGACACAGCTCCTTTAGATGGATGAATTCCCCCTGCCGCTGCCAGGTTTCAGACAGGAACAAGAAGTCAAGATCCTTCTGGATAAGCAGGTCATACAGGGCGAAGGATTTGTTTGCAATGGAGCGTGCGTTGAGTAGGGCCATCCTGGACCGTGAAGGCACCGTGACGTCACCGCCAGCTGACTGAGATCTGACGGCTGACAAACAGCTGATCCGCGGAGCGATGACACGTCGTGGGCAGAGGCTGCGATACACCTGGAAATGCCGGGGTAGGGGCTGAGGGTCGTTGTCCTCCTTGGATGGTTGCAAGGAGATGGGACGCAGGTAGCTCGTGAAAACCTCCCGGCCATACCTGGGAAAGAGCCGCCTGCTCCGCCTCAGCCGCACCTGGGCGCCGGCCCTGGATCCGCGTTTCCGCAGTCTTCTCCGGAGTGAGGGTAGCAGCAGCCCGCCGATAGACAAGTCAGCGAAGACAGACGGCGGAGGTAGGAAGTTGTAGCCCCAATTTGCACTAAACTCTGCCATAGAGTCCCTGATTTGTAGTAGCGTGGTCCGATCATAGCACAGGCTGGATGTGCAAGTTGACGGGGCTTGCGAGAGTATCAGAACAAGAATTAACTTCAGGAGACGAGACGCCGGGGCAGCGGCCGTGCCGGTCACAGGCGCCATGCTGCGTGTGACATGAGCTTATAACATGACAGCATTAGCATAACAAAAATAAAAGATACAAAACAATATCAATAATATGATGGACATGTCAATAACAATAACATAACTAGAAAAAGCATCAGAGTGATATATGATAATGTTCAATACAAATCAAAGACATTGATCATAGTACAGTTTAAGTGACATAAGTCCAATAAAGATCCCAATGTGGAGGTTTGGTTGTGTTTTGGTTGTTTACCTTGTTAAGCATAATCTCATATGAAGCTGTTATTATCATGACGTTTCTTTCAGCTCTGGAGATTTGTCTGTTTTCCTTTATCTTAGTATTGTGCTAGCAGCCACAGTTATTGCTAATTATCATTCTCATTCTCATTCTTTAAATTTCATGAAGAGAAATCAGTGAACTGGCTCTGAATAATGAGAACAAGTTCATTAAACTGAGAGGACGAGTTCTATCTCGTGGCCACACACACACACACACACACACACACACACACACACACACACCCTTCTCTAGATGCCTCACCCAGCAAATCTTCATCACCTGCACATATGGTTTGTGTAAATTATCTAGAAATCTAATGAAATCTCAAGTTCATTAAACTGAGAGGACGAGTTCTATCTCGTGGCCACAAATCAGTAAATCATGGCCTCTAAATAAATTTCTTTCCTGTCTGTTTTTTTTTTTTGTTTTGTTTTGTTTTCTGACGGCTAAGTGAAGGCTCAGTCCAGGTGACTCGGTCTCGCTAGCGCCCCCTACATTCATTTTGGCTGCATGTCTTGGGCTCCAAACATGGAGTTCTTCTGTCCACATGTCATCCAGGTCCCCTCATCCACTGAGGGCTCCACTGCCCCCTTGTGGCACCAACCTGTCAGTCACCAGCGCCTACAAAACAGCTGAGCCTGTGCTGATGCCTTCTGCCGACCCCAGCCAGCCTGCCTCCTCAAACCCTGTGCTGTTTGTTTGTTAAATGTCACACTGCTGAAAAATACGTCAAGATTGATGACGTCTAACGAGACTGACTTTCTCTCTGATCGCTGAGTCACGGCTGAGGCCAGGTGACTTGGTCCCTGAGTCGATTGATTTGAAACAGCTGAGTTGTGCTTCTCTGGTCTGACGTTTATTTGCATGATACAACATCATGTGATGCAAACTTGTGATACAAAAGAGAAAAAATACATTTGAAAATTTACATTTACACAAAAACTGCAATCTGATGAAAGTAAAAAATGAAAATCGTTTCTATATCATATAATCATATCAGACTACTAAGTGTGTATTTCAAAGCTGAAGGCTGAGAACAGAAAGTAAAAGAATAAACATTTTTCCCACTGATGTGCTGAGACTGTAATTTCTTTAATGCCACTGGTAAAGCATGGTAAGCCTGTGTGTGTGTGTGTGTGTGTGTGTGTGTGTGTGTGTGTGGTGTAGGGCAGACGTTCCTCTTTTTACTCTTGAGATGATGAATCACTGGATGTTTGGATGTTGTTCATCCAGATCTTGTTCAGGAAAATCTGTTTGGAAAAACATAGATAGATAGATAGATAGATAGATAGATAGATAGATAGATAGATAGATATTAATCAGACAAATGTCTTGTTCTTGTATCTGTGCTATACATATTGAAAATGTTGTGATAAGGCTTTGAGTTTTAACCTGTATTGTTCGGGCTTTATCCTGATGAATAATCTTACATCATCATAATCTGCTTTTTAAAAAACATGATTGATACCAGTTGATACCAATAAATACCAAAATTACATCTCCAGTTGCTCAGTGTCTGTAAACACCAGCATACCCGGAATAAAATAAAATAAATCTAAAATAAAAGTCTCTGCCCGAACCCAACTGGTCCCAACCTCGGGCTTGGACAAAGTGACTTTTTTTTTTTTTTTTTTTTTTAAATTATATTTATTCATTCATTCATTCATTTGTCCATTTTCTAAACTGCTTATCCTTGTGGGGGTCACACAGAACAGGGGTAGAGTGTGGTGTCCTGATGTGTGAGTGCTCTCTTTAATGATTGACTTTAAAGATCAGAGCGGCTGCTGTCAGTAACTGTAATCATCTCCATGTGCACAGTGAGGTCACTGCAGCAGATATGGTGGGACGTTAAAGCGGCGAAACTAAAAACTGGGATTATGAACTTGACAGGACAGAGGAGACTCTCCAGGAGAAGCAGAGTTCAGCGTTAAGCTTCTGAAAGAGTTTTTACACAGCTGTGATGGAGTTCAGGATTTATCAGGAGGACAGCTGCTTTACTCCAAAATACACACAGCCTATCTGTCAGTGGGGGGATGCACTTATTGTTTCTCCTGCAGAGGATCGCTGCAACTATTTAGTGTCTTTACACCAAACCACTATTCATCAAAATCAAACTTTTATGACCCGGCTCACCTAATCCGTGGAGTATCCTTGGTGCTCGTGGATAAAACTGCTCTCACTCTCACACAGTGTGAGCCACTACTGCTACTAACACACACACACACAATTACTTTTACACTGTAGGCCTATTGGGCTGTATGCGCAATGTAGGTTACTATAGCTTTTAATAAACCTTTTCATATTTTTGGGCTCAGGCTTTAATTTTGGGCCTGATCAAAACTCTAGTTTCTATGAAGGATTTTACACATTATTTTACTTTACACATTATTTAATTTGAACATTGCAGTTGTTTGTGGTGGTGGTGGTAGTTGAATTTTCTCACCTTCCTGTGGTTGTCGTTCTTGTTGTTGTGGTGGTTGAGTTTGTTCATCATCCTCTTCTTGTCGTTGTGGTGGTGTTGGCGGTTGTTGTTGTTGTTGTGGTCGTGATTGTTGTTGTTGTTCTGGTGGTGGTGGTAGTTGAATTTTCTCACCTTCCTGTTGTGGTGATGGTGGTAGTGGTAGTTTTTCTTGTTGTTGTGGTCGTTGAATTTGCTCACCATCTTGTTGTTGTTGTGGTTGTTGTTGTTGTTGTGGTGGTTGAGTTTGCTTATCATCCTCGTCTTGTCGTTGTTGTAGTGGTGGCTGTTGTTGTTGTTGTTGTTGTGGTTGTTGTTGTTGTTGTCGTGGTTGTTGTTGCTGTTGTGGTTGTTGTTCTTGTCGTGGTGGTTGTTGTTGCTGTTGTGGTTGTTGTTCTTGTTGTCGTGGTGGTTGTTGTTGCTGTTGTGGTTGTTGTTCTTGTTGTCGTGGTGGTTGTTGTTGCTGTTGTGGTTGTTGTTCTTGTTGTTGTCGTGGTTCAGTTTGCTCATCATCTTCTTTGTTTTTGTTTGTTCGTTGTGGTTCAGTAAAAAGCAGCAGTTTTGAATCCTTGATGGTTTCATCAACATAGTCAAAACATTTCCTCCCTTCTTCTTCCCAGTCCTCTCTGAGTTTGTTGGTCAGCGTCCTGCCTGTTGCTTCTTTCACACGGTCCCTCAGTTGATTTTCCCACTCCTCCAGAATCAGCTCATTAACCTCATGATGTGTGTGACAGCATCCACTGCAGCAGTTCTTCAGTTTTTGAGAACATTCACTGCATGATGACAGACAGGAGTAAATGCCTCTACCAAAAGCCCCCAAACCGCAGATAACTAAGATGACAGATACACCCCACACCTGAAAAAGAAGCATTAAAGAACATGTTGCATTAACACAGTATTATTGTGCACTTCCAATAACACATGTGAATCTACTTCATCAGTCGCACTGTTGAGTAAAGGGATAACACTTACACTATGACTTCAGAAAACATGACAAACACTCACCAGTGATTTGCCTTTGAGCTCAGTGATAATATCTTGGTCATGAGATGTGATGTTGTCCTTGGCTTTGCAGGCTAGTTCTATCTGCTCTGTTGTCTGATTGTTCTTGCAGCACACAAACCAGTCTCCATCAATTAACACAGATGAAACCCACAGAAGACCTACACAAGCTGCCATAATTATATTCTTAATGACAACACAAATAAACTCACACCGAAACCATCTGCATGTATATCTCAGTGCTCTCTGACATGCTGCGTTTGTCCAGATTATCATGAAAAACATGACAAAAAAAGGCAAAGCCATGTAGGCATCACACTGACTCCCTCCTGGTTTACAAGTGCACCGCATGTCAAACTGAAACACAGCATGGTAGCAAAAAATCACAATGATGGAGACGTAGATGCTGGCTGTTTTAAAAATATGCTCACTAAACTTGGTAAATATGATTTTTAAGCTCTCCATATTTAGCTGAGGTTCCTCTGTCTGTTCTCTGCTGCAGCTTCACACTGAATATATATTGAGATGAAACCACCCTTTTCCTTTTTTTTCCCAAGAAATTATTTTCAGTTTTGTCTGCAGGAGGAAGGCAGCACCCCACCCCACACAGTGTAGACAAAAACATGAAACAAGACATAAAACACTCACACACCACTAAAGGGAACACAACATTATCATATACATTACATGATTAAAAAATGAAGAACTGCTCTGACCTTGTGATGCATACTGTGTGCCATGCACTGCCAATTCAGCAGCCTCATCGAATGTGAAACGAAGGAATTTGTCTATGTGGTCGGGCAGCTGCTCAGAATTTAGCAGGTGCCCATGGTGGCTGAAACCAGATTTCCAGAGTTTCTCAAGGAGCAAATAAAGAAGAACAGAGATTCAACCACAGAACAAAATATACTTTACATAATGCAAATGTCTGGTTTCATTAGACACCACTGTCAGATAGATTGGAGAGTTATGAGGTGTTACAGGTGTGCAGGAAAGGCAGTGATATTACAAGCACTGTGAACATATTATGACAATGAGGGTTTGTTTGTTTGTTTGTTTGTTTTGTTTATTCCGAATATGCAAATAGTACAAATAATACAAGGCTTCCTGGTTGCTACTAAACAAATTCTTTGCACAACGTAATATAGAAATGAAAATTGAGGAAGCAAAATACTAATAAAAGAAATTACAGAAAATAAATGACATATTCGAAAAGGAGTGGCTGTGTTCGTTAACCGGTCCAACAAGAAAAGCATACTTAGCCTATTAAACGAGTTAGGATGGATGGAATTTCTGTGATTTGCTCAGCGGTTCCGCCAGAGAGGAATTCAGGATCTAACGGAAAATGTGGAAGAGGACACCGTGAAGGAAGCAGGATGGAGATTACTGGCTGACCTTGTATTGAAATTATGGATCTGGTAAATGAACTGATATTAATTTTGAAAACAGACCGGGAGTAAGTTGTGAATAGATTAAAAAAGAAAAAAGCAGATCTGACAAAGGTCTAAATCAAAGACGGAGGGGATACATAGAGATTGGAACAAAGGAGTGGAACTGGTAAACCTGTTGGAGAACGTTCTTCTGATAAAATGTTTCTGCAAAGTGAAAATACTGTTGAACCAGCCTTTAAATGTGCCTGCCCATTCATTTCAATGTGAAATGTAAGGACTGATTACTGTACACGTTGAGGGGGATTTTCTAGACATCAGATGTCACATTTTTCTTATGGCTCCAATATTTCGCTGTCTTGTCAGAAACACTGTTTTTTCTAATATTTTTCTAAGTGAGGTTTTCATCTATAAGAATTCCAAGAAACTTAGCGACTGTAACCTGTAAGTAATTTGCTTATAGGAACTTTATTTTTGAGGTGCTTTTGCAAAACACTGATCCTAGAAGAGAACGCGTGGTATATCTCTGATCACATAAACAAGAAGGGTGACAGCAGCAGACCAGACACAGGGTGTAATAAACTTTTTTTTTTAATAACAATACACAGGGCTGCGTATTTAACTAAGCATCGCAAAGCTGCATTACAGTGGCCCTCGTTAATCGCGGGAGTTACTTTCTAAAAATAACCCGCAATAGGCGAAATCCGCGAAGTAGTCGGCTTTATTTATTTATTTATTTATTACAATTATTCTAGATGTTTTAAGGCTGTAAAACCCCTCACTACACACTTTATACACTTTTCTCAGACAGGCATTAACATTTTCTCACTTTTCTCTCTTGTTTAAACTCTCAAAGTTCAAACCTTCGTAGAAAAATAAGTCCAATATTATAGAATGAAACCAATCAAAACCTGTTTTCAGGCCCAAACATTTGTTTGAGAAATAAAAATATAAACGTTTTCCTATAAATAATTATGATGGCTTTTAGAACTAATGAATTTAATTTTAACGATCAACCTACGAAGTTGGACACATAAGAAATTATTAATAGTGACTCACGAGTATTTCACAGTTCCTAATTAAATAAAAATCCGCGAAACTGCGAGGCCGCGAAAGGTGAACCGCGTTATAGCGAGGGACAGCTGCACTGTAAACAATTGTCATGTAGATTAACAGTAAAATACTGGCAGCAGGGTTGCCAGTATTTTACTGTTAATTTAACAGTTCTCCTACTGTAATCAACTCAACAGTATGTTACTGTAATAATACCACACACTGAATTACAGTACATTGCTGTATTTTCCTGATTTACAGTAAACTACTGGCAGCAAGGTTGCCAGTAAATTACCATTTTTGCTAGTTTGCTTACTGTAAACTTATTTACAGTTTATTACTGTTATAGTGTCATGTACTAAAACACAGTAGGGGAGACTGGGGTAAGTTGAGCCAAAGGGTAAGTTGAGCCACCCCCTGTTGCTAGGAAATGGTAAAAAACATTGATCATTTGACCAAATATTTAAGAGGAAGGCATCATATCATGGAGTCTGTGAAGGTAAGAACCACATGGGTAAAGTGGTTAGACATTTATTTCCAAAAAAACATTTTTTACTCTTGAAAGTGAATTCAGTCTATCATCAGTTTCCTGAGAATTGTGTTAAGACCAAAACAGATCATTTTAAATTTGTTTTATACATCAGTTGTGGTATCTATGAGCTACAACATGAGGTCATAAACCTAGCATAAAAGTGCACCATTTTAGTTGTGGGAACTAAAAAATTCAAAATGGTAGCTCTGGGGTAAGTTGAGCCATTTGGCCAGGGGTAAGTTGAGCCGCCGCAGGAACAGCTGGAGAAGAAGTGTAGAGGCAGAAATGTCGGAGAGTGGGCTCAGCTGGGGGGAGCTTGAGCAAAAAGCCAAGAACAGAGTGAAATGGAGGATATTTGTCAGTGGCCTATGCACCCAAGAGGAGCAAAGGGCTTAAGTCAAGTAAGTCAAGTTGAGCCGGAGCCCCATACACTTAATAAGTGTATTTTGGCTGTAGCCTAAATGTCTTAAATATTAAATAAATATGAAATACTGAATGAATGAATGACTAAATAAATAACTGAATAAATAAATAAATAAATAAATAAATAATAATTATTTATTAAGTGTATGGGGTAAGTGTATTTTGGTTCAATGTTCAAATGTGTTACGTTCATATGTTCATAACTGACCTTACTGTCAGCAAGGACACCACGAAACCACGAAGTGTTCTAGTGTTTTCTTTCCAAAAACACAGCTGTTAATGTTCTCTTCCCAAGCGCACTTTAAGGCATGTTAGAACAGCTGTTTATTGTACCTGTTGAATTGTGTTTAATAAATAAAAATACACATGAATGTGAAGAAGTGACTGTTATTTAGGGAGGGAGAAGGTGAGGGAGGGGTGGGATGGAGGTGTGGAGGAGGGTGGGGGGAGTAGGGATACGGCTCAACTTACCCCGCTCCTATGCTCAACTTACCCCATACACAGGGTAAGTTGTGCCACGAGACCACTTTTTTTGGACATGCTATATTATGGAAACAGTTATGTTTACACTCATGCTGTTTGTTTGAAGAGATGCACGACATCCTGAAATATATGCAGATATATTAGTTAGCGACAAAACTATGATTGCCTTGATGTATTGATCCTAAATATGAAAAATGGCTCATCTTACCCCAGTCTCCCCTATAGCGCTGATTTTTGTTGAATTTACAGTATACTTGCGGCAGGGTCTACAGTATTGTTTTTTGTTTTTTGTTTTTTTCAAATTAGCAATGGAATTTCACCATAATACCAAATACAGTGCTATGTAGTCATTTTTCTAAAAGGAGCATATTACTGGCAGTATTGATGACAGACAATCACTATGAAGTAAGCACTGTCTTTACAGTAACCTTGATTAGCAATTTCAATGTGATATGTGCAATATATAATGAATGACTTAGTTAACTAAAATGTAGCAATGAAAAAAGACCTATTCAAAAGAAGAGACTTACAAAATATGACTAACGATGTAACCCATGATTTATTTAAAAAGGCAGCAGGGTGAAATGCAATTATCCACCAGAAACCAATGGTAATGAAGAACTGTTGAGCATTCATTATCTTGGTTAAAACGGACTGTCAGTGTCAATCCACAGTGGGCAAACATCAAACACAACAATCAAACAACAATCGCAGCTCACCATCATAAAGGAATACACTAGCTCATTGAAATGTGAAACATCAGTAGGGTTTGTGACAAGCCAACTTTGCATGCTCTGATTGGAAAAATACAAGAGGAGACAGGGAAAAGGTAAATACAGGGCCAAAGGTGAAAAGAGGACAAAATATGGATACGAGGAGATTGTATGAGGAGTGGCAGCAAAAGATAAAACAAGAGACACTGAATTAAAAAAAAGGAAAGTATTACCCTGACAAAAGAACAACAAAAATATTTTTTCCAATTCCAAAAATCTGACCCTATCAGTCTTTTAGACTCAAGAAGGTGGCAAAACAGGGCCCAGGTTGAAAAATACTGGGATTATCATTTAAGTATGCCTTTATTAACTAATCTTCTCATTTCCCGCATCTGAAACTGAAGAGCGAGATGAAGGTCTCTGTGTTGTCACGGGGCAGATTTGGGACCACCATCACCTCTGTTGCAGATATAAATGGAGACAGTCTCCGAGATGTAGCCGTCGGTGCACCACTGTAGGATAATAAAAAGGGGGCTGTGTGCATTTACCTTGGTGACAAACACGCAGGGATACGCAACACTTACAGCCAAGTGAGACAGTGTTCAGGAAGATGCAGGCCCTATTTCTATCAGTGAGGCTTTTTACGTCTGTCTCAAGGAGAGCCGCAGAGTAGCTGGCTGGTTACATCTGCAGGGGAAGCACTCTGTAAAATCTGCACTAAAACCCGCCTCACCCTTCCACCAGGAGCTCCTTCCTCCTTGCTGCAAAATAATGGAACTGGAAGGGGCTTCAGTAGCGTTTTGGTCTTAAATATGCCAAATAGTAGTTCTACAGCATAAATACACAAATTTTTGAAGTGAAATATAGCAAATTTAGCAGACAGGCAAACAAGAACACATAACTTAAGACAAACAGTGTGAAAAAATCGTGGCTGCGTTGATGTAGAGAGATTTCACTGACCTATATGAAATTCCACTCAAAGTCTATATAAGCCTTTAAAAGTGTCTCAGGTGCAAGGTTCAAAGGGCATTCCTGAGGAGCAGGAACTGCGCACTGGTCTCACACTGAGATATGTTACTCCATAGGTCAAGACCTTTCAAACGATGTCTTCATTGTTGTTCTGTGACAAAGTTTGATTTTCATCATGCTCCAAGCCAAGGCTATCTCAGGTGTACATCTGCAGACCTCTTTTAGGGCCAAGCTTGATAAAATCAGTCAAACTTCTTTAAGGGGGTATTTAATGGCCAAATTTATTTATAATATTGATGTTAGTCTTAAACACAGTCATACTTTTCAATTTGGACCATTTCAAAGCTTATTTTCCCCTTAAAATACTCAGTGTTTCATATTTCATATTTTCCCATTGACTTAATATGGCCACTTGAGACACTTTTAAAGGCTTACAGTGCAGCAACAAAAAATGGCACAGACATGGGGTCAACATTTTTGGAAAGCTCTTGACCTCTACTATCATGCCCGATGGCAAACCAATAGGGGGCGCCACTGACTAGTGTCAAAACATGGAAAAAACATGATTTCACTATCTTAAGAAAAAAATAAAGAAAATCTGACCAAACAGGCGTTCTTCCCACACCCAAAAACTATAATGAAGATTGAAAAATTAGTGATCACAACATCACATAATAGACATAACATATTAGAACTACAAAACCTATGGCGCAGGACACCTCTGTGTGTTGCAACTCCGCGCAGATTGTAGTCCTGGTACGCCTCTTCCGGGTTAGGGGAAAAGTTTTGAAATTAGGTTTAAAAAACATACATACGGTAGTTTTTCAACACCAAAACTATAACCTTAACATGTAGCCTATGTTTATATCACGAATAAAGATGTGTTATGAAAAATAAAAAGTATATATATAAATCGTTAGTGCTATTTTGACGTGTTTCCGCGGTTTTTCCACCCGCTCTGTTTCGCTGACTGAAAGGGTTGTGTTCAATGGCGTAACATATCAGCATATTATCAACTTTCATGCACTTTATTACACTTTATTGACTTTATTGATGAAAGTAAAATCAGACTGTCGCTGATAAACACTAGGATTATGGGTAATGTAGTGCTTCTCCGTGATATGACATCGCAAATAAAACGTGTTTTCTTAAAATAAAGTTGATATTATACGGGACTTGTGGACTCGGCTGAAGCACATGCCATCGTTACACATCCTCATAGCTCGTGGTAAGTCTGCCTTGGATGGTTACAACGTTATGGCTAATAATCAGACCTTTTTCCGGAATATCGATTAAATTTGCACTTCCGGGATCTATGAACTACCACCCACAGCGTGACGTCACGGAATCTCGCCGACTTCCAGTGAACACCGTTTGTGTGGTGATCACACGGAATTAAAACCATAGAAATCGATTAAAACAGGTTACATGCGAGGAGCACGCAATGCGTTATTAGGAGGTCATGCTCATTTCACGGATTTCTGTGAGAGCAGGTTAACCCCACGCTTCCCTCCCCAGATTTCCACGGTGACAGTCAGTGAGGACAATACTTCCGAGTGGAAGCTACATCAGCGACAGTGGTAGCAGCGTCCATAGCAACAGCCATAGCAACGATAGAAACCTGAAAGAATCTTCGTAATAACTAACAAAGTAAACATTATATATACTAACTGAACGAAGATTTTGGAAATAAAATGCACATTTCCCGCTAGAAATGTTATCAAAACGCATTTGAATGCATAAGCTCTCTTAAAATACTGCATTTTCCACTGAGAATAAAAGGAATGTCCGCCATTTTTCTTAAGGCTCTCGCTTCGGGGCTCGCGCAGGCGCGCTGATCGCTCGTGCTGCTGGAAATTCGTAGGAATATGCACGAAAATTTGTGCATTATTTTTCGTACGATATCATACGAACCGTTTCATGAGAATACGTTGCACATCTCATGATTTTTTGTTTGCTCAAATTTTATTTTTCTTGTCTGTATATTTTATAATGAAATTGTATTGATCAGTTTTAATGATACTTACTCTGTTTTGTTGTCATGCAAATAAACTTCATACCATGAGAGGAAACGTATTTCTGTGTTGTGACTGTTCTGGGAAATCTTCTGTGGTGGGAAAACTTCTCAAATCATCTGATGAAGAAAAAATAGCAGTGCCACAGAGTAAAAACACTCCATTGACATCTTTGCTGAAATTAAAATATACAGTAAATGGCAGTAAAATGCACTTCAGTGAGAAAAGTAAAGGCAGATGTCACTGGTTTACCAGAATAGATCGGGCATCGATCAGTAAATGTGTGTGTCGATCAGCAGCTGTGTGGCAGGAGAAACAGCATGCATCTAAACTGTGAAATTGTGATGTCATTTAAACTGAATAAATAATTTTCTTTGTGCATGTGCAAAGGTTTTTATTGTCTGTGCTGAGTCACTCCCTCGCCTGTGATACTGCTTAAGTATGAATAAATAAATATAGCTGTCAGATGTAAACTTTATGATATTAGTACTTAACTTTTACACTCTTGCCTTGTGCATTTATGTCACTCGCTCTGGACTTCAAATGAGAGAAAACAGGGAGCTCTTAGTCACAATGCTGCCATCTAGTGGCGGATCAGAGAAGAACGCGGCTCGTCAGGCTGCAGAGAAGCAGCAGCGTCTGCCAGGCCTCTGAGCTGCAGCCGCTCTCTCTCCTCCTGAAACACCAAACCACAGAGACTGTCAGCCCGGCTCAGCGCTCTGTAGACAGGTTGTTGTTTCATGACACATTTCAGCTTAGAAACTCTGCTTTTCCACTTTCACACACGAGAGAAAACTTTCACATAAATAAAGAGTTGAGATCCGAGCTGGAGCCGCTGGGAAACATCTGGTTTGGACAGAGAGGAAGAGGAGAGCGAGGAGAGGAGGAAGAGGAAGACGAGCTGAGGAAAAAAGAAATCTTTTAGCCAAACTAACAAAGAAGGAGGGATTTTGCCAATTGTTTTTTTTTTTTTGTTTGTTTGTTTGTTTTTCTGGCACAAATGTCTTTGATTTCTTCAAAACAAAACTTTTTCCTTATATTTGCACTGAGAGTGTGTTATGTTCAGAATATGAGTTATGGCCTCATATTCTGAATTTATACAATACAATACACTTCCAGTGATGTATAAGAAAGAATAATGGAAATGATTTTTAACCTTTATCAGATAGTGATGCCAGTGCAGCAATTCAATTCAATTCAATTTTATTCATTTATATATAGGATCACAAATTACAAATTTGTCTCAAAGGGCTTTACAGACAATACAACAACCTCTGTCCTTCGACCCTCACATCGGATGAGGAACAACTCCCTAAAAAAAAAAAAAAACCTTTCACAGGGAGAAAAATAGGAAGAAACCTCAGGGGAGCAACAGAGGAGGGATCCCTCCCCAGGACGGACAGACGTGCTGTAGATGTAAACACAGAACACAAACAATAAAAGATATATATGTCTAAGTGTAGCGACAATTGGCAGATGAGGGACGAGGACTAGAGTTCTCATCGGGCCTGAAAATTAAGACCCGACCCGACCCGGTCCCGACTGGGCCAGCCCGAGGCCCGACCCGACCCGACTAATTAGCCGAACTTTAGGCCCGACAGCCCGATAAAGCCCGGAAAAAAAAAAAAAAAAAAAAAAAAAATCGCCAAATTCGCCATTATTTAGCAGAGCCGGTCGGCCGCGGCACCGGGGCACTATCAGTCGGTGTCAGGCGGGCCGGCCGCGGCACCGGCCAGCATCAGGCAGCTCACCTGTCAGATCCGGCAGACCTGACGGGTGGGCGCGGTATCGGACGGTGCCACTGATGGTGCCGCGGCATGTGCGGGTCAATACGGTAGTCTAAAAAACTGGAGATTTTTTTTTTCTCGTGCGCCCCCAAGTAGATTGCGCCCTGGGCAGCTGCACTGCCCATAGCAGAAACCGTCCCTGCTGCCGAGTCTGCCAGCACAGCGGGATACTGCTGCAACTCTCTCTCACTCGTTTGCGCTGCGCTCGCACAGCTGGTTGTCTGTCTGTCACTGAAAGTTTAGCCTCCAAATCCAATCCAGTCTCTCACTCTCTCCACCAGTCACATAAAAATGAAACGTCATAATCAATAACACAACACATAATTCTATTTTTTTATTTAAAAAAAAAAAAAAAAAAAATCCCCCACAGAACCCGAAGCCCGACCCGACCCGCCCAATTCACGTAAATTTTAGGCCCGACTCGACCCGAAAATGTCGGGTCGGGTCGGGTCGGGTTCGGGCAGAATATGAGAACTCTAGCTACTACAGCGGCTGTACACTTAATAAAGAACATGGCAAGGCAGATCATGAAGAAAGCAACATACGAAAATGCGGTCAACAAAAAATTACTTCTACCCAGACTCACCTCTCTCCCCCGTGCAGGTGAAGCATACTAATATAACCTACCTGCCAGCAATCAACCACAGTGCTCACGTGACACAAAGCCATGGCAACAAGACAAAACTAATTGAACACAAAATAATCAATCAATAAAGCAATATATGGCTCCTACACAATCTTTATTTATATAGCGTCAAATCACAACAGAAGTTATCTCATGACGCTTTACAGGTAGAGCAGGTAAAGTAAAGACCACACACACAAATTACAGTGGAAAAAAAAAAAAAAAACAAAAAACAAGAAACCCAACAGATTCCCTCCTGAGCATGCTCTTGGCGACAGTGGCAAGGTAAAACTCCCCTTTAACGGGAAAAACCCTCAGGTAGAACCAGCTGTTTAGTCCCAGTCCCCTGACTTCTCTTTGTACTGTGTGTGTGGAAATGCTGTTAACTTTCACTATTAAACACAGACGTGAGTTCTACTGATGGTTTTTTGGATATGATATCACCAAATCAATGCAAAAAACATATTTTCTTATTTCAGAGATGTTTACATTGTTTGACATGGATGCATTTAGTTTCCTGTGTGAAGGAGTATAAAATTGTATATAAAATATTTAATTCACTAAATGTCAGCAATCATGAACAGGCACCAAATAATTTACAGTAGAGTTACTTTATTCTGTCAAGACCCCTCCTCCCTGACACCTGCCTGTATGTGTGTGTGTGTGTGTGTGTGTGTGTGTGTGTGTGTGTGTTGTTTTCAGCTTTTTAGGAGTCATATTTCTGTTGTGTGTTGTTTGTCTGTCTCTGTGTGTTTGCCCTCCTCACCTGCCTGCCCTGCAGCAGCAGCCAGTGCCTGCCGGCTGCTTTTCACACCTGAGAGTCCAAAACATTGATAGAACCAGTGTGAGCCTTTGGTTCACAGCAAATAAGAGAGTTTCCAGGTGGAGACACTGCCACACTGCCACACACACACACACACACACACACACACACACACACACACACACACACACCCTTCTCTAGATGTCTCACCCGGCACATCTTCATCACCTGCACATATGGTTTGTGTAAATTAGCTGGAAATCTAATGTAAGTCTATTTTCTGGAAATAAAGCCAGTGACAGCTCTTGTGATCAATTGACTTCGGGCCCTATCTTGCGCCAGACTCCCTAAACCCGTTATTTGCGGATTTAGGATTTAGGAAGAGGCGTTCCCCCGTAAAAATTGCTATCTTGTGCACCTCCCCCTATCCGCAAAACACTTGCGCTACCCGCTATATTATGAATAGGCGTGTTTTGGGCGTTACGCCAGTTAAACCAATCAGTGTGCCAGGTGCCATTGCCTTTAAGGGCAGGATGTGCTATCCTAAATCCTAAATCCTAAACCCGCGATGGAGAGAGGGAGGTAGATTTTCTCAGGGGTTCTACTGAGGCTAAAGCAAGTTGGCTTTATATATATATACGTATTATATATTATATTATAGGCGAGTTAATTCAGGAGGTGGAGCCACATGTGTCCAAGTGGACGTGTCACAAGGTTGTACTGATTGAGTAAAATCCCCGGGTCACACCACACACACACAAGAGGCAGAGGTGGAACTATGTGTAAACTAATTTATTGACAAGGTAGATTGGGCAAATAAAATATTAAAAAAATATATATAGCACAGCTGCTGGCTTATGATAAAACAATAAAACGTGCTGGCGTAAGTGTCCAATTAAAACAGTCTTTCCTCTAAACAGTCTATATGAGTAATATACTCAGTCCATTCCGGCGGCGTCCCGGTATCAGTCTGACCGTGTGCGTGGTGAGGCTCCGTCGGGGCGCGCATTGAAGCCGCCTGGGCGCGCTCTCCTAACAGCCCAATCTTGCTATCTTGTGTGCGCAAGATAGCAATTTTAAGGCTAGCGCATGAAACACGCCCACGGACACACCTCCAGGCGCAAATGACGGAGTCGGCATAAGGGATAGCGGGTGGCGCAAGATACCGTTTAGGGATAGCGGAGGTTCCTAAATCCGCAATTTGCGGGTAGTGGCAGCGGGTAGCGGGTGGCACAAGATAGGGCCCTTCATATCTTCATCATTAGGCCTGATCATAATGCAACCCAAGATCAACAGAGCAAAACTGACATAAATAAATCATTTATGTTCACTTCCATTTTTAAATGATGACTCAGAGTGGGGGAGACCACTGTGTAGCACTGCCACATAAGGCAGGAAAGAGTTTATTTGTTTTATTTATTTTTCTCGTGTAAATAAATAAATAAAAAAAGAACTCCTGTTAGAAAAATGTAATTATATAATCCCATCCGGTATAATAATGACCCAATGAACCTGCTGTGGAGTGTCTGTCAAGGTGATTTGTTTTTTTGTCGGTCAGCTGATTTGGCAAATTGGTTACAGCTGATTTAAGAGGCACGGAAGTGTCGGGCGCGAGGCGCGCACTTTAACAAAGGAGCCTGGAAGTCTACGAGAGACCAGGTGGATGGCGGAATAAAAGTGTTGAATTATTTCACGTGAAATCTACTTGCAGTCGTCGGAGTATCGGATATTGTGCTGGTGAGCGAACGAGGCCGACCGACCGGTGAGGATGTTCCAATTTATTTACTTTTTCTTTTTTCTAACGGAGACGTCCGTTCAAAGACTGTGTTTTGGGACATTTAATGTTTTTTCTTTACCGGACTCATTTTTGCAGAGTGGAATCAGGCAGCAGTTGGTGCTTTGTGTTTTTTGTTTGGACGTGATTTTCTTGCGGTGTGATGATACCCGGGAATGGACAATGAAACGCGGCTGGCGTTTCACATATGGACTTTGAGCTGTGCTTGTTATATGTCTTGCTGGTTATGTGTGAGAGTTTATGTTTTGGATTTTTCTTTCTTTTCCTGAAAAAATATATATGCAATATGAACATAGTTCTGTTTATGTCCTTTATCTCATAGTACAGTACAGTAGGGGAGCGCGGGATAGGACCTAACGTGCGGTTAGTTTTTAACACGGACTTTTTAGGTAGTTGCACAAGGTCAACCAGCAAGTGCTTCTGGTTATTTCATCACATAATCATTTGGCATGTGTACTTTTCCTGTTTTGTGCATACATAACCTTTTTAGTATGGAATCCATGCACAGCATTATTAATGAGGCCTCTGAGAATTTTAGATGGATAATATAAATATAATGTTATATACGTTTTGTGTAGAGTCAAATCATGTCAAACACCCCATTTTATTGGAACACGCCAGCACCTGAACGCCCTTTGTGTTCACAAAGAAAGCTGACGACCACCATCATGGTACCAGCTATCTCTGATTGTGAGTTTAGGTTTGTCGACCCAGCTCACACAAAGACGGGGTATGTTGAACCTAGTACAGCCCTCTGACATGAACAACCCTGTACAGAACATGAATCATTATCAGCGTCTCCTCACCGCTGTCCTCTGCTCGGTCCACACCCTCAACTCTGTGAAACGTCTCAGCCCAAAAACTACAGAGCAGCAGCTCTCAGCAGGACAAAGAGCCACAAACATCCAAAAGTCAACAAGGAGCCAAGACATGCAGATCGGTTCTTACCCTGTTGTCTGTTGATGATCCCTCTGTTGGGTTTGACTGTGTCTTCTTTATCTTTTCCTTCAACGTAACATAGGATAAGGTCATAAGGTCTTTGACAGTTTCATCAGCAATTTCATCAACCATGGCAGCAAAACACTTCGATTCCTTTTCCGATTCCTTCTCCACTTGTTTGCTGGTCAGCACCCAGCCTGTTGCTTCTATCACTTTGTTCTTCAGTTGATTTTCACACTCTACCAAAATCAGTTCCTCAATCTCATGCTGTGCACACCATTCACACAGCTTTTGACAGCGCTTACTGCATGATGGCAGACAGGAGTAAATGCCTTTACCAAAAATACCCAAACCGCAGATAACTAAGATGATAGATAAGCCCCACACCTGAAAAAGAAGCATTAGATAACATGTTGCATTAACACAGTATTATTTTGCACTTCTAATAACACACATAAGATAACATAAGATAAGATATTCCTTTATTAGTCCTACGGTGGGGAAATTTCACGCATCACAGCAGCAAAGTGGATAGTAAGATACGAAGCACAATTTACACTATAAACAGTATTTATTTACTTTTTCTTTTTTCTAACGGAGACGTCCGTTCAAAGACTGTGTTTTGGGACATTTAATGTTTTTTCTTTACCGGACTCATTTTTGCAGAGTGGAATCAGGCAGCAGTTGGTGCTTTGTGTTTTTTGTTTGGACGTGATTTTCTTGCGGTGTGATGATACCCGGGAATGGACAATGAAACGCGGCTGGCATTTCACATACGGACTTTGAGCTGTGCTTGTTATATGTCTTGCTGGTTATGTGTGAGAGTTTATGTTTTGGATTTTTCTTTCTTTTCCTGAAAAAATATATATGCAATATGAACATAGTTCTGTTTATGTCCTTTATCTCATAGTACAGTACAGTAGGGGAGCGCGGGATAGGACCTAACGTGCGGTCAGTACTGTCTGCTCTGGTGACTGATCATTCTTACAGCACACAAACCAGTCTCCATCAATTAATACAGATGCCACCCACAGAAAACCGATACAAGCCGCCTTGAGTGTGTTCTTCAGTACAACACAACAAAATGTGGCCGAACATGTTTTACATGTATATCTCAGCGCTCTGTAACATGCTGTGTTTGTCCACATTATCACCAAAAATAATATGAAAAATCCCATAGCCATGTAGAAATTACAATGTCTCCTTCCTGGATTACAAGGGCATGGTAAGTCCAGATGCAGCACTGCATGGTAACAAAAAATCAGAATGATGGAGATGTAGATGCTGGCTGTTTTAAAAATATGATCAATAAATTTAGTAAGTGTAATCTTTAAGCTGTCCATGTTCAGCTGAAGTCCCTGTGTCTGTCCACTCCTGCAGCTTCACACTGGACATATACTGACAGGAATCCACACCCTTCCTGTTTTTGTATAAAAGAATGTGCCTGCCTGATGTTGCACAATATGGAGCTTTAGCCAAAGTCCACTCAAGAGGACTGTCTTTAATAACTCATGCAAAAGATCAAAGTTGTATTTTTAATGTTCATGCAATGTAGTTCCTTCATGCATGCTCATTCATATCTTTCTGTTGTTGTCAAAGACATGTATGAAGAAAGTGACACAGAAATATAGTAGTTAATGGAAACAACCCGCGGGGGGGGGGGGGGGGGGGGGGGGGGGGGGGGGGGGGGGGTCACATGGGTAAGTTGTCACATTGCAATTATCTTCTCCATCAGAGGGTGCAACAAAAAAGTGGAATACTAGTTTTCTTCCTTTACGTGGTCAGGTGTCATGTCCTGTCTGAGAAGAGAATAGCACATTGTGCAACCATTTTGCACAATCCAAAATAAAAAATATCAAGTTGATATATTTCAAAATAAGCTTCTTTCAGGTACAAATCCTAATAGTGATAAATGTGGACTTATTAGAGGAGAGATTAAGGCAGGGGTGTCAAACTGGTGCCATGGAGGGCCGAGAGGCTGCAGGTTTTCATTCCAGCCGAGAACTCCACCAGGTGATTTCTCTGATTAGTTCATTCTCTCTGCTTGGAGGTGGGGTAATCAGTGAAATCACCTGGTGGAGTTTTGGGTTGGAATGAAAACCTGCAGCCTCTCGGCCCTCCATGGCACCAGTTTGACACCCCTGGATTAAGGCATCCTGTCATACCTCAGTCATTGTCTGGGGTTAGTTGTCACATGTGACAAGTTTCAAAAAGGATTTACATTAACACAGAGAGTCTGCTTATCGGCAGTTGTCATAATTAAATTTTATTTTACTTTATTTTTAAAGAAAAAATAGTGGTTTAAAGGACAGGAGAAATCAAGAAGGCATGGTCAGGAATTACAAAAGAAAAACAGAACATGGCAGTGCAGCACCTGACGTGATGCCGAGGGCAGTCAGGCAGGTGACCCTAGCTAATAAATCAGTCAGGAGTACAGCAAAGGACTTTAATGTGAGCTACCGTACCTTGGCTCGGTACTGCAAGACATTCACTCCAGCCGAAATACAGAGTCAGACAGCTGTCCCAACTACAGTGGCTGGGTACAAATCACCACTGCAGGTTTTTAGTGCACAGTTGGAACTGCAGGTTGAGAAATATATTAAAAGATCAGCTGACATCTATTTTGGTTTGTCTCCAACTGAGGTGAGAAAGCTGGCATACGAATTTGCAGTGGCACAGGACCTTGGAGGCCATTTGGAAACAGACGCCCAGGAGAAACCTGGGTGCAGTGCATAACATGCAAAGGATGAGTCTGACAGGTGACTAGTTTAAGAAAGGTAAAACAGGCATTTGAGGCAGTCTGGACTTAAATCCAGTGCATGTTGCATATTATTTTGTGTTAACATTTGTTCAATGGCCATGTTCAATGACTTCTTCAAACTCAATGATAAACATTGTCTTTGCCTGACTTCAATTTTGACTTTCAAGTAAAAAAAAACAGAACAACAATAATTTTGTCCTTGTTTTATTAGTTGCAAAATCCAGTGTGACATCTTACCCCATACAGTGAGGCAACTTACGCCATGGTGGGGCAAGATGTCACATGTTCACACTCTCCATTTGATCGCCAACAACTCTGCACTGACAAAAGATATGAAAATGACATGAATACAAAATATATACCTGAGACTTTGGTCTTTCATCTGGGACACATTTTTATTTTATGACGTATTGATTCCAAGAAATATGTAAGAGTGCAAAAAGTGTGACAACAAGCCCCGGTCTCCCCTACAAGATTAAATCTTCTGGCCAACAAAGAAAGATTTTTTACTTTTTTGTGGCATAAATGTTTTTCTTTTATTCCACTGTGACTTTGTTGCTTGAGGAACATTCTGATTTTGTAAGTTGTACTTTCTGAGGAGGCTGCGGTCTTTCAACATCTGCAGTTAACTCCTTCGCATGTTTTATCAGTCTGTGGTCGCCAGTGTCCTCTTTTATGCTGTGATATGCTGGGGAGGAAACGTGTCAAAGAAAAACTCCAACAGGCTGGACAAATTGATCAGGCGAGCCGGCTCTGTGGTCAGCAGGAAGCTGGACTCCCTGGTGACAGTTGCAGAGAGGAGATCCTTGAACAAACTGCTGGCTATCATGGATGATGCCAACCATCCCCTGCATACTGTCCAGAGTTTCCTCTAGGATTTTTTTGAAACTGTGGGGGAGGGCTTCAGCATCGTTGACCCCACCCCCAGACATACGTCCATATTCCACACAAAAACAGCATTTCATTCAAATTATGTCAAATTCGGTGATATTCCGGGTTAAAAAATAGATTGCGTCTTATTTGGCAAATTTCGTGATTGCGGAAATTATGGGCCCTACAATGTTAACATTAACGATAACATTAGGGTCGTTCCAAAGTTCCAATCACTCTCTTATTATTATTACCAGTCAAAACAGCGCCTCCCTGAGTGCCGCCGAGGTAATTACTCTTCAGGTGTGCGAGAACTTCAGTGTACTTTGTTGTAACAATTAAATGTGCTTTTTTAATAAACTGAGTGGAATGAAAACCAAGAATGTTGTGTCATGCTATTAACCTCATGTCTCAGCTGTCTCTTGAATTCTGATCTTATTTTCCTGTAGAGGAACTACATGTAAATAGACATGTAGCGTTGACACACACATCTCCTCATGCACATGAACAGAATAGAGGAAATACGTGCTTGTAAGTGAACCTCAACAACTTCATATTCAGCAGGGCTTTACTCTCTTCCCATATCAGCTTGCAGTACATCATGTAGACACTGACTGATCAGCAAATATACCGATTTCAGCGACACTGCGGAAAAGGAAGCACCTACAGTACATATAGTTCTGTCCCACCGAAGGATCTGGTGGTTGTGTATTACTGATGGCTGCAATGAAGAGCAGCAGGAATATCCATGGATTTAAATATGTGACACATTCTCTGCCTGCACTGATATGAAACGAAAAACGAACGAGTTCATTTCAGTTCAGTTGATACTTCATTAAATCCCAGAGGGCAACTGATTTGTAGTCTAAGAGGCAACATAACAACAAACAGAACAGGGAATATACGAGGTTAAAAAAAAAAAGATTAAAACACAGCCCAGACATAAACATATGCACAGCATCGTAATGGATCCTAGTCCACAGTAAAGTGCCTGTGCTTTTCACATTAGTAGGAGCAGGAGCTTCCTGTATTGCTCTCACCTTATCTTTTGAAGGGTGAATACCCTGCTCATCCAAAATGTGGCCTAGGTACTCTACTTGAGTTTTGTTAAACTCACACTTTGAGCGCTTCACTCTTAGGCCGTTTTCCTGAAGGCGTTGCAGGACCTTCTGCAGGTTGTCAAGGTGCTCCTTCTCTGAGCGCCCCATGATGAGCAGGTCATCCAGGAAAACCACCACTGGTAGGTCCTTCATGAGGTTTTCCATGATACGCTGAAAGATAGAGGGTGCAGAGTAGAGTTCTCATATTCTGCCCGAACCCGACCCGACCCGACCCGACCCGACATTTTCGGGTCGGGTCGGGCCTAAAATTTACGTGAATTGGGCGGGTCGGGTCGGGCTTCGGGTTCTGTGGGGGATTTTTTTTTTTTTTTTTTTTTTTTTTTTATTTATTTAAATAAAAAATACAGAATTATGTGTTCTGTTATTGATTATGACGTTTCATTTTTATGTGACTGGTGGAGAGTGAGAGACTGGATTGGATTTGGAGGCTAAACTTTCAGTGACAGACAGACAACCAGCTGTGCGAGCGCAGCGCAAACAAGTGAGAGAGAGTTGCAGCAGTATCCCGCTGTGCTGGCAGACTCGGCAGCAGGGACGGTTTCTGCTATGGGCAGTGCAACTGCCCAGGGCGCAATCTACTTGGGGCGCACGAGAAAAAAAAAAAAATCTCCAGTTTTCTAGACTACCGTATTGACCCGCACATGCCGCGGCACCATCAGTCGGCATCAGGCGGGCCGGACGCGGCACCGTCCGATACCGCGCCCACCCGTCAGGTCTGCCGGATCTGACAGGTGAGCTGCCTGATGCTGGCCGGTGCCACGGCCGGCTCGCCTGATACCGACTGATGGTGCCCCGGTGCCGCGGCCGACCGGCTCTGCTAAATAATGGCGAATTTGGCGAATTTTTTTCGGGCTTTATCGGGCTGTCGGGCCTAAAGTTCGGCTAATTAGTCGGGTCGGGTCGGGCCTCGGGCTGGCCCAGTCAGGCCCGGGTCGGGTCGGGTCTTAATTTTCAGGCCCGATGAGAACTCTAGTGCAGAGCTAACCCCAAAAGGAAGTCTATTATACACAAACAGCCCCCTATGGGTGTTGATGGTAGTGTATTTTTTAGAGTCATCATCCAGTAACACTTGCTGGTAAGCTGCTGCCAGATCTATCTTTGAGAAGATTTTTCCTCCGCTGAGGGTAGCTAACAGCTCCTCTAACCGTGGCAAGGGGTAGTTGTCTGTTTCCAGTGCCTGATTCACTGATACCTTATAATCACCACATAGGCGAAGTGACTTGTCTCTTTTCTCTACTGGCACTATCGGTGCTGCCCATTCACTGTGCTTAACAGGTGATATTATGTTTGCTTCTTCTAGCCTCTTGAGCTCTTTTTCCACTCTGTCCTTCATAGCAAATGGGAGGGGTCTGTGTTTGCAAAACTTGGGGAGCACCTCAGGCTTGACAATGATAGAGGCTTTAATGTCTTTAAGAGTCCCCAGTTCTTCACTGAACACTTCAGCATACTTCTCTAACACTTCCTTAAGTGAACAGCATTTTGTCTCATTCAGATACTTGATCTGCTGCCAGTTAAGATGGAGCACTTTAAGCCAGTTTCTGCCACACAGTGACGATCCATGTCCCTTTACGACTAAAAGTGGCAAGTATGCAGTTTGCCCCTCATAGACCACGCTGACTGTGATCTGTCCCCACACAGGGATGCGGCCTCCATTATAAGCTTTAAGCTTAACCTTAGCTCTTCCCAGTGGCAGGTGCGAGAATTTCCTTTTGTATGTTGCCTCTGATATGACACTTCTTGCCGCCCCAGTATCAATTTCCATTTCCAAATTAACATCAGCTACAGAGAATGTTGCTTTATACAGATCCTCATCCTCACTTGTAACAGTTAAAATGGCAAACACCTCTAATTCTGTGTCCTCTTCAGCTTCCATGTACTTTGTGTGTTTATGTTGCTGCCCTCTGCCTGGTGTTGCCTTTGCACTTTCAGCCTGTGTCTTTGATCGGCATGCCTTTTTAATGTGTCCAGTTTTACCACAGTTATGACATTTAGTCTCTTTGAAATGGCACTCATTTGCACTGTGATTTTTTCCTTTGCATCTGTAGCAGTTTTTTGTTTTCTGTGGCCTCACCTTATGAACACTTGCAGTCCCCACATGTTCACTTTCCATGCCTCTCAGCTGCCGAGCGTCTCTGTCGGCTGTCTCCATGTTAACTGCAATCTCAAAAGCTTTGGCGAAAGTGAGATCATTTTCAGAGAGTAGTCTCCTCTGGCATGCTTCATTTTTTATCCCACTGACGAACCCAGAGGCGGTCCTGGCTAGTTTTGCGCCCTGGGCGAACCATCCCCCACCCCCGCCACATCAGGCCTATCATTTGTTAACATCCTATTAACTAAGAATAACACACTAGAAATTACTCATAAAGCTATATCACATATAGCTTACAAAATGTCATGTCAGTGTATAGGAAGTTATTTAGGTTACCATAGACCCACGTATAGCAAAAAAAATTAAAAATTCCACAGTCAGGACGTATTGTTTACCAAATCCACAGACTAACAGGCCAATGTGAACTTGCACTTGTTGTGTTGCAAACACAAACTAGCCTATGGGTGAAATTAATTCCATGACATGATGCCTAAAATTCTAATAGTTGCTAGTTCAGCAAAACTAAAAACCAAAAAAAAAAAAAAACTTCTGTGGCTAAGTGGCAACATATTAGCAAGAGGCTAATAAATAGGGTATAGGCTACTGTTTCATTACATGCACAATTAACGTCACGCATAGAGACTTGCATACCTTTATCTTTTGAACGTTTCTCCTCTTCTTCTCTCCTTCTCTTTCTGAACTGGGCACCTGATGTTTTTTTTGGCCTTTTGTCCATGATACTCCATTGACTTTTTGTTGTTGTTGTTGTTGTTTGGCATTTTCACATAACCCAATAAATTACATGTAGCTATAAGGGGTCTATATTAATTTTATGAATGAAATACAATTTATTTGGAAGCAGCAGTTTGTGTTGTTTGGCCTGTGATCTTTCATATCAGAGGTTAGTCTATCCCCCGCCCCCCTCCCCTTTGCTTTTCCTGAGACTCACAACCTGCGCACAGCCTCTGCAGTCGCAAGTTGATCCCCCGCGCCCCCCTCCCCTTGCCTTTTCTTCTGACACACCCGACCTGTATACATGACTCTCAGCAGCAAGTTGACGTGATAGTAGGGGCGCCTTAGCGCCCACTGCACCAACTTGACATGGAAATGAGCGATATTAGTCTAGAAACGATTTTTTTTTTTTTTTTTTTTTTTTTTTTTTGCGGACGCACTTTTTTTTTTTTTTTTTTTTGGACGGCGCTTGTGCGCCCCCAAGTAGATTGCGCCCTGGGCGGTTGCCCACATTGCCCATAGCAAAAACCGTCCCTGGACAAACCGATCTCGTAGGGATGAATCCAGGTTGGCGCCAAACTCACAATTAGCCGCGCAGTGCTTCAACTCGGCTACATACTGTGCAACAGTCTGATTTTGTTTCTGGTTGCACCGGTTAAAACGAAACCTTTCAGCCACTAATAAGGGCTTAGGCTCAAAATGTGCCTTGAGAATTGCCACGATCTCATCAAACGTTTTGTCTTTTGGCTTACTGGGCTGCACTAAGTTTCTCAAAAGTCCATATGTGGTTGCGCCCATTACACTTAGTAACGTTGCTACATACTTTTCTCCGGCTATGTAGTTAGCTTCAAAAAACTGTTCTAGCCGTTTGATATACGCCGTCCATTGCTCATTTTCTGGCTTGAATTCGTCAATTCTTCCAAACAGGGCCATTGTACTCACTAGTACCGACACCAAGTGTCTCTTTTCCCCCGCAAAGTATCCTCGTCGCCAGTTTCTGTTATGTACTGATGAGGCCAAGACATGTGCGTTCACTGCACTTTACTTTTTCATGACAACAACAACACAAGTCAATGCGCAAGCGCGGTTTACAGCCTTGAACTGACAGTATTCACAGAGGTCCAAAAAGCATATGTAACATGACATAAATGTTGTCAATATACCACAGTTACCTCAGGAAAAAGTGGGGGGGATGAAATCATGTTTCTGTGAAAGTGCGGGTGTCACAACACCCGCATCCCCCGCGGCTGCGACGCCCATGCATCCGTTGCCATGGTGCTATGGTATGACACAAACAGCTTACTGTCCCATAAAAGCCCTTTATTTTCTTGCTTTCCAAGCCGTTTTTATTCCAAAGACAACATATGTTGACGTTTATATTATAAATCTGATTACTTTTAATTTGGATATCTTGCAAACTTGAAGCGTTAATATAACTGTCCATGGAACCCACCAACGCGAATAGGCTGCTTGATAAAATATCCAAAATAAATCAACATTGTTTGAATGTTTTTTTCCCTCCCAAACAAAACCAACTAAAGGCAGGGTAATTTATGTTTCGGCTGCGGGAAATGGTTAATATATTTGTTTCAATATTCATTTTTACGACCATTTAAAACCTGGAAGTAAACCAAGCCTGCCCACCTCCCCCAGCCAAGAAGCTTAGCCTATAGGCTACTAAAAAAAAAAAAAAAAAAAACGAAATTAACCAACAGCTTAACTTTTTCTTAACATTGGTCATCTAGATGGAGTGTAATTAGCAGTTCGGCTGCAGTAAATAGTTTATTATATTCCACCCCCCAACTCTCGTATGCACTTGTTTACAGCTTATAAAGTTGGTTTCCTGTGCGGGTGGCTGTGATGAGGTAGATCACTGTTTAGACTGTTGCACACTCTTTGCTTAATGTTGTACACTTGACGTTGTTTAAGCCCTCGATTTTATTAATTCTATGTAAAGTCTCATTTACACAAACCCGGGTGAAGATTGATCGTCTAAACAGCCTACTTCAGTAATGTACTAGTTTCTAGATAAATTATTTTAGCCGACCGTCACCTCAGAATCCAGCGCATTCGTTGCCATGACGACGCTGGCAGCTGCCATATTACGTCATTCCGACTAACCTGACATGACACATTTGACAGCGACACAGCCGGAGCCGACAGCCCACAAGACACAGAGCTCATTGATTTCAACGAGGCGCCTTTACTTGACACCATTCATATTAAGGTATTGTTACAGTTATTGGCAGTTATCCATATTGCACGTCCAAAGGATAACGCAGTCAAACTTGTAGCCTCCAAAGTTCCAGTCACTCTCTTATTCAACTTACCAGTCAAAACAGCGCCTCCCCGAGTGCCGCCGAGGTAATTACTCTTCAGGTGTGCGAGAACTTCAGTGTACTTTGTTGTAACAATTAAATGTGCTTTTTTAATAAACTGAGTGGAATGAAAACCAAGAATGTTGTGTCATGCTATTAACCTCATGTCTCAGCTGTCTCTTGAATTCTGATCTTATTTTCCTGTAGAGGAACTACATGTAAATAGACATGTAGCGTCGACACACACATCTCCTCATGCACATGAACAGAATAGAGGAAATACGTGCTTGTAAGTGAACCTCAACAACTTCATATTCAGCAGGGCTTTACTCTCTTCCCATATCAGGTTGCAGTACATCATGTAGACACTGACTGATCAGCAAATATACCGATTTCAGCGACACTGCGGAAAAGGAAGCACCTACAGTACATATAGTTCTGTCCCACCGAAGGATCTGGTGGTTGTGTATTACTGATGGCTGCAATGAAGAGCAGCAGGAATATCCATGGATTTTAAATATGTGACACATTCTCTGCCTGCACTGATATGAAACGAAAAACGAACGAGTTCATTTCAGTTCAGTTGATACTTCATTAAATCCCAGAGGGCAACTGATTTGTAGTCTAAGAGGCAACATAACAATAAACAGAACAGGGAATATACGAGGTTAAAAAAAAAAGATTAAAACACAGCCCAGACATAAACATATGCACAGTATCGTAATGGATCCTAGTCCACAGTAAAGTGCCTGTGCCTGTTCATTTCATTTAAGAAGGGACGGTGCACATTAATAAGTATTTAGATGCAAATGTCCCAGATTTAACCATACAAGCAGGTTGATGGTTTACGAAAACATCAACATAAACAGCCAAATGCAAACATATGTGAGAAGGCATGTAAAAACAAAGCAATCCAACACCCAGTTATCCAACATGCACAGGGTAGAGAAAAATCATGCAGCGTGGCAACACATCGTACAGACCTGCCGAAAGGGTTAACATCATTAACAGCTCAGTGGGACAGTCAGCTGCCTCTCAGCTCTGAGGTTAGGGTCAGATAGGCAATGATATCTGAGTCAATATCAATATAGGGTACCATTTGGTGTCCCAGGCAGAAATCACTCACTTTTCATGAAAAATTTGCAAAATAACAAAACTCTGATGGTTTATTATAAATGGCCAAACATTTAAACACACATTGGTACAGAGATACATCTTTAAAAGGGTGTTTTTCATATTTAAAAAAAATTTCTATGATTAGATGCATGTGATTTTGCCATGTCCCAAACTCCTCTCTACTAACTTCACTGAGTGAAATAAGTAGATAAATGATATACAATGTACAAACATTTTACATGCTCTTGTTGCTCTCATCAAGTACTTGAATAAAATGAGTCAATTGGATCATTTATGGTCTAATGTAATAATAATAAACGTTTTGCATGTGTCCCTGGATTTGCTGTCCACCCCGTCATTAGGTGGTTACTGCCACTATAAGAAACCACCTGCTGTAATCAGTGACATCACTACCACTGCTTTGTCTTTTACAAATGGAGTGAAGAATAGCGCATGCAGAGAGAGTACATATCAACAATTATATTTTGACATTTTCATCATTTTATGATTGAACTTGAATGTATTCAATCTTAATGTGTCCACCCTGTCATTGCAAAATATGAATCTATATAAATGCTTTTCAGAAATTCAAAATATGTTTGTTAAAGTATACACAGTCACCTTCCTAACTGATACATGTTGCTAGCTAATGGCCCACCATGTACTCATTAAATGCAAACTTCAGCCAGAAACGTCCACCCTGTCATTGTCCACCCCGTCATCAAGTCTAGTTTTATAACAGTTTTATAAGTTTTTCAGTGTTCCAGAAGTCAAGTGGAGGACAAAACATATGCAGAGAAAGAAACCATTTGAAAGGATACCTATGTTTATACTTTTTGTGGTAGGCCTACATTTAGGGACCAAGGGTTTTTGTATTGTTTATATCAATCTTGTTTTTTCGTCTAGTTGAAGGTTTTATTTATTTATTTTTGCTGTTGTTGAGTGTCATTTCCAAATGTAGCCTACCTGTGCACAATTCAAAATACAGTAGGTGAAAAAAGTCATATTTTGACAAAAAACATTTGTTGACAAAACCATAACATTGTCCACCCCGTCATGTCATTGTCCACCCCGTCATGTTCATGTTTTATGTGAAAAAATAATTATTTTCACAAGTTATCAAAACCTTTTATGTGATTTTGCTCTTAAGAGATTAGGGCCAAACAGTATTATTTCAAAGTTTGACCAGATATCTTTATTTATAGAGTTTATTCAGAAAAGAAAGTACAACTTTCACAGATTTTACATATACAAACATATTTTTCCATAATTTCTGTATTTTTGAGAGATGTTTTCCAGAAACTAAAATATATTCCTGAACGAGGGACCAAATACCTTTCTGAAAATGTACATTTTGTAATCAATATGATTAGAACATATTTACTCTATTTAGAAATTGTCCCATGACAGGGTGGACACATTTTGCAATTCGCTTGTACTTTCTATTCTTGCAGTCAATTTATAAAAGGTGCAGGAGCTTGACCAACATGCATTTCTAACAGCTTAAGGTCTACTTTATACAATGGATATGGAGTTCAGTGGAAAATCTCATCTTTTTTTTTCTGTCATTGGGAAGTCTCAATGGCACTTTTTACTGATATTGACTCATCTGCTTTTGATCAGTGGCCTCCTCTGATGTCATTATTAGACTGTCTTCATTCAGTACATTTTACATACACACAGCAATTTCCCACTATTAGTCACAATATGACAGTATCACTGATCTGATACGGGTTATGTAAACAGCCAACCCAGTCTCCATGGGGAAATGTCACCCTTTTATGTTTCTGCAAACTAGGGAAACGTTATCATATCAACGTTTCCAAGCTCAAATTCGTTACGTATCAACATTCAATTGTTATAGTGGCCCCTGCGCCCGGGTCACGTGACTTCCAAGTTTCTGACTGCAAAAGGAAGCAAGATGGCGGACATTTCGTTCATTCTCAGTGGAAAATGTAATATTTTAAGGTAGTTTCTGTATTTAAATGTGTTTTGATGACATTTCTAGCGAGAAATATACACTTTGTTATCATAATCTGTGTTCAGTGAATGTATACGTTCTCTAGTTAGTAATCACAATCATTTCGCCCGGACTTGCCAGCAAAACGTTGGAATCCAACATTGTTGACATCCGTATAGTGCCAAAGCAGCCTAGAAATGCAATATTTTGAGGTCGTTTCTATATTTAAATGTGCTTTGATAATATTTCCAGCGAAAAATATGCACTTCTTGCATAATGTGGGTTCAGTGAATGTATAGTCTTTAATTTGTTAGTTATCACGAAGATTTCGCCCGGTCTCGCCAGCAAATGTTGGAATCCAACATTGTTGATCCAAAATTGTTGACATCCGTTGCCATGGTGCCATGGTATGACACAAACAGCTTACTGTCCCATAAAAGCCCTTTATTTTCTTGCTTTCCAAGCCGTTTTTATTCCAAAGACAACATATGTTGACGTTTATATTATAAATCTGATTACTTTTAATTTGGATATCTTGCAAACTTGAAGCGTTAATATAACTGTCCATGGAACCCACCAACGCGAATAGGCTGCTTGATAAAATATCCAAAATAAATCAACATTGTTTGAATGTTTTTTTCCCTCCCAAACAAAACCAACTAAAGGCAGGGTAATTTATGTTTCGGCTGCGGGAAATGGTTAATATATTTGTTTCAATATTCATTTTACGACCATTTAAAACCCGGAAGTAAACCAAGCCTGCCCGCCTCCCCCAGCCAAGAAGCTTAGCCTATAGGCTACTAAAAAAAAAAAAAAAAAAAAACGAAATTAACCAACAGCTTAACTTTTTCTTAACATTGGTCATCTAGATGGAGTGTAATTAGCAGTTCGGCTGCAGTAAATAGTTTATTATATTCCACCCCCCAACTCTCGTATGCACTTGTTTACAGCTTATAAAGTTGGTTTCCTGTGCGGGTGGCTGTGATGAGGTAGATCACTGTTTAGACTGTTGCACACTCTTTGCTTAATGTTGTACACTTGACGTTGTTTAAGCCCTCGATTTTATTAATTCTATGTAAAGTCTCATTTACACAAACCCGGGTGAAGATTGATCGTCTAAACAGCCTACTTCAGTAATGTACTAGTTTCTAGATAAATTATTTTAGCCGACCGTCACCTCAGAATCCAGCGCATTCGTTGCCATGACGACGCTGGCAGCTGCCATATTACGTCATTCCGACTAACCTGACATGACACATTTGACAGCGACACAGCCGGAGCCGACAGCCCACAAGACACAGAGCTCATTGATTTCAACGAGGCGCCTTTACTTGACACCATTCATATTAAGGTATTGTTACAGTTATTCCCTGTTAGAAAAACCAGCATAGACCAGCAAGGCTGGTCACCAGCAAAACCAGCATGGGGTATGCTGGTTATACCAGCAAAACCAGCATATGTTGTGTTTTGGTGCTGGTGACCAGCATCCTGTGCTGGTTATGCTGGTGACCAGCATTCCATGCTGGTTATGCTGGTCCAGCATCCCATGCTGGTTATGCTGGTCCAGCATCCCATGCTGGTTATGCTGGTGACCAGCATCCCATGCTGGTTATGCTGGTGACCAGCATCCCATTGCTGGTTATGCTGGTCCAGCATCCCATGCTGGTGACCAGCATCCCATGCTGGTTATGCTGGTCCAGCATCCCATGCTGGTGACCAGCATAAACAGCATGGGATGCTGGCCCAGCAAACAGGCCTGCAATGGCCCTTTACAAGCCCACTTAGGGCCGCCTTAAGGTCCCCCAGTGGGCTGCCCGCGCAGGTCCCCTGAGAATTTGCTCATTGGCAAAATGTTGGCCCCTCAGTGCTGGTCCCCCATGGGCAGCCCTCATTAACCCCTAAGGAAGCCTGCACTGGCCCTGTATGGGCCCACTTAGGGCTGGCTAGAGGGCGCACAGCAGGCAGGCTTTACCTAGCCTTCAGGAAGCCCTCACTGCCCTCGCTAGGCCCACACTGATTTTGCAGTTAAATCCCCCTATTAATCTAAAACAATAAATCAGTTCCACACATAAATGTATTTCAGCTAGTAGTGTAGTTTCCTTTGGGAGTTCCATACATCTGAAGTGGATGTAGTCATTGATGTATGCATTGTCAAAAATGTACAATAGTCAAAAGGATTCCAATCAATTCATTTATTAAATACAAACACATTACACTGAAAGAAAAATGTTCTACTCTGCACATTACAGCCTTATTCATTTAAGACAGGGTTGTCAAACTGGTGCCATGGAGGGCCAAGAGGCTGCAGGTTTTCATTCCAACCGAAACCTCCACCAGGTGATTTCACTGATTGGTTCCTCCTTTCTGATACAAGGTGAGGTAATCAGTGAAATCACCTGGTGATCTATTGATATCTATTGTTCGTGACCCCCTAGCTCTTCCTACTAAACATGGTCAACGGAACATGAGAGGAACTGCAGTCAAAATTCAAATATGAATGATTCAAATTCAGTTACTAGTGGCACATTTTTCAGCCCATACTTCAAACAAAGAAAAAGCAAAAACTGCAAAAACTCTGACCTCTGATGCTGAAAATATATTTTTGTGTGCTGCTAACATGTCCATACTTCAATTGAGGTGATGTATTGATTGGCAAAGCTCACTCTTCCCCCAAAGTCTCTTGCTAGCGCTCCATTCGTCCACCCGCTGTCTGTTGAATTCCGTAGCTACACCTTAATCTCATCCTCAACTTCAGACTCCTGAGGACTTGGCTGGAGGGAGCATTTTCTTACAGCCTCTGAAACATAAAAGTAAAGGGGCCTATATAAAATACTGTGTGTAGTGAGCAGTATCTATATGCTATTTCTAATACCAGTGTTACCAAACAGTCATTTATTTTTGGCGGGCCGCCACTATATCAACACTGTCCTCCACATATTAATTTTCTATTTCCAGAGTTGCGCACCATGTTCAATCAATTAGACAGCGTAGCAGTGAATAATATCATGTTAAATATGCCGACAGAGTGGATGTATTCCTTCTTTGTGTGTGTGTGTGTGCTTGAGTGAGAGAGAGAGATACCTTAATCTCTCTACTTTGTGTCACGAACCAGGAAGTCAAGATCAACTCCTCTTCTGTCTGTACTTCTTGGTTTTCTGTCTCTGTTCTGGAAGAGAGAGTAGGGTGGGAACAAAGAGGGAGAGAAACAGAGGGATGGAGTGAGAGAGAAGGAGAGTAGAGAAAGAAGGCCAAGATTCTAGAATTCACATTGTTTGTTTGAAGATAACATTTGACATTATGAGCATATTTGGGTGTGTCATTTGTTGTACAGGGCTCCAGACTGCGACCAAATGGTCGCTTTTTGCAGCGACCCTTGAGACAGCGCAAGCATATTTGGCAGCCACTTGCACGTGTGCAACTTGTAAATTTGCCGACATTTTTTTTATGTCTAAAAATGTCCAGGAACTAGCGGTTATGAAGGGAAGGAGTTTTAGGGAGGTGTCGTTCAGACCTGATCACATCTGGATCAGCTGTCAGTCAGTTCAATAGCTGTTTGTGTCTGAGCACATCAGTGCTGTAATATTAGGCTCACAGCCATATGAGTTTCTCTCTCTGTACTGTTACCTGATCAACAAACATCTGCACTGAATAAAAACCAGCATGCAGTATTTAAACTGTGCACTGTGTCAGGCAGAGGCACACAAATAAGTTTTACTGAAAAGAAACATTCATATTTTTGATTATTAGTATTGTCTGTTTTCACTGATGTCCTGATTTTAAAGTCACGGTTTAATAACCCAGAATTTTATAAAAGTGTCTTTTCTTCATCACACTTTATTGAGGCTAAATGCTTCAGGAAAAATGTTCTTTTATCACTTTTATCAGCGCTCAATGGTCAGCCTGAGAAGTGTTTTTTTTCCCCCTAGCAAACAGACTCATCTACTCTCTCTGACTTAAGTCCATAAAAATAATCCAAATCCATAACAGTTCACATGGGAAGTAGCTACTGATGAAAAGAAAACTATTTCTGATTAATGCAGTCATTTAAAAACTGACTGGTAGTTCTGGAATAAAAACAGCTGCTTGGTAATATTATCTCTGCTAATACTGACCACCATGCTGCCCATTACAAGTCACTTACACGCATCAGACACCGGCCTCCAAGTACCACTTCATTTTTAGCCAGAAAAATACTGTGTACGTTAAGCCCTGACTGCTAACAGTCTATTTTAACGTACAGTAGCCTTTAAAACTTGGTACACAATACATTTCTCTAGCTGTGTTTCTCCACTGTGCTTGCCTCCTCACTCTTACACGTACTGAACTCCGTTTTACACTGTGGACCCTCCACAACTAGCATAAGTAAACCGTGAAGTGCCGTGAGGATGCGCAAACCGGCGCAAACAAAGTGGACTTGAGTAAGTAGAGGGTGTAAGGCCATGTTTAACAAATGCCCCCTCTGTCTCCTGTCCGCAAAAACATAGTACATACAGAGAGACTGCGACGTTAGCTGAAAAAGGCACAGACCCACACCGAGGAGTGTAGGTGGTGTGACCCACGCAGCTGGACCTTCAGCCTTCCTCACGCACACACTCAGACAGGTGAACTCTCTCCCCCCTCAACATGGATTATTAAAGTTATAGTAAAAGAAAAACGTCAGCAAATTCCACGCACAACGACGCGCAAGCTTTGCGAGAGAAGTTGTGAAAATATTGGCGCTGCCTCAAAAACGGCAAAATGCCACGATCTGGTCTCAGTTTGGAGTCCAGACTGTTGTCAGAAAATTAAATACTCTCGCAGGCCACTGTGGTAATCGGACATGAGGAATATGAGAAACAGGATGATGGGGACCACTAGCCCAACCTTATATTTATTTTTCGCTGAGTGAAGTTTAACCCTCCTGTTATGTTCAAATTTTACTAACATCCCTTATGTTTGGGGTCAATTTGACCCCAGCAGTTTAAACCTCAAAAAAATTATTATAATCAAAATTGTTACCAAAGTTTATGTGTCAGGTACTTTAGGTTTCTTTGTTGACTACCTAAATAGCCCTTTAAATAAAACATAACTCCCCCCCACCCCCAACTTATACATCCAGTATTCCTATTACACGACTATGGAAAAATATGCAAATCACCATAAAATCTCACTGATTGACCTAAAATTGGAAAGAAATATCTTTTTGGTGTTTTAATGGCTATCTATTATTTCTAAGAACAGATTTTTGTTATTTATAACATTTGGAAAGAAAATCAATTTCTGTTATCAAGGATAGTAACATGTCTTATGTTCGGGGTCAATTTGACCCCAGGAAAAAGAAACACAACTTCTGAGTGAGTAACCCAATGTAGGCCTGCAAATGGGTCACATCCAAGTCTTTCCAACTGTCCCCATAAACACACCTCCCCTCTAAGTTTGTCATGACAAGTATATCCCCACCTGATGGTGTTACAAAGGGCTCAAATGCTGATTTTATGTCTTGGACATGGCTGACAGCGTATCTGCTGGGGCCTGGAACCATTTTGATGACATTAGCAGCACTAAGTCGACCCTGTTGTTCATGTGGGGAGAGGGACCATGATACCTCTCCATTTTTGGAAGGTAACGTGTCTGCTGGAGGTTGAGAGACAACAGGAGGGTCAACACTGAGGGTTTCATTCTCATCAGAGGATGCCTCATAACCAGGGTCCTCCTCAACATGATCCTCTGTCTCAGACACATTCTCCTCTGTGTCACTTCACTGTCAAAGAGCTGTGACAAAACCTCACTGGCAGAAAACCTTTGCTTTGCGTTCATATTCAACTGAGAGAGAGCATAAAGTGAGATTACACAGAGTAAGAAGAGAAATGATTTAGAAGGCTGCTGTGCAAGCTTCTATATGTTTGCTCCCCCCCTCATGTGGTGGGAACTATCAATGTCCTCGTAGGAACCATATTTCCCCACCCTCACAGCGCGGGAAATATCGAAGTTCTTGTAGGTATTATGTTTTCCCCTCCCCAATATCTCCCCCCATATCCACCCATGTCAGTGGTTCCCGTACTACTTCAGGTATGGTTATGTTAGGTTAGGGCCCTAAAGCAGAGGGAAGTTTTTTGAAGATTATCACATTGCATGTTATAGTGACCTCATTTTCATCCAAAACAACCAAAAAAAATTGTGTAAAACGGTGTTTTATACAGCTAAAACAGCCTGGGGTCAAATTGACCCCAAACACCACCGATGCGTACAAAGTGTGTACAGGACACTGAAAACATATCATCATGTGAATTTCATGCTTACCCGGTAGTATCCACTAAATTAGGAAAAGTCATAAAATATGAAGCAAAAAAAATGATGTTAAGTATGTATTTAGAGATGTTAAAAACTGAATGGGGTCAAATTGACCCCAAACATAACAGGAGGGTTAAGCTAAGCCAACCGTCAACGTCAAGGTTTGCTAGCTGACAAAGATAGCTAACATTCGTCAACGTTCGAAAAAATGGCTAATGGTCTGAATTAACTAAAACCATACTCAAATACAATCCCAGGAGAACACACACTATGACAATATTTGCTGTAACATTAAACTTTAAGATGAAACATTACAATTAAAACTCACCTCGGGAAAATACCACCTTCAGCCAGAAGAAGTAACGGTCGCGCTCTGTTCCGGTGGGGATGTGAAGAGGCTCAAGTGCGTAGTGATATATGGCACCTCTTCAGCAGAAAATAGTTCCAAGCACGGACGTAATTTTGGAGGGCAGGGAGGACATGTCCCCTCCACTTTTTCAAAAGGCAGTTTTGGTCCCCTGCAGTTTTACAGTCCAAAAACAATGTTACGCTATATTAAATGGAGACAGGTCAAGCACAGGGACCCAGCGGAAAACGGCCGCTCAAGGTGAAGCCTATTTCCTTTGAGACCGCCCACAAGCTCTTCGATTGGCTCTGCCGTTTCTTGCTTATGTGTGATTGGCCGTGCCCGCTGTCACTCACTGGTTGTAAACAGCGCCTGGACTTGCTCTCCGGTGAAAAAAGGGGAAAAAAGATCACCGGTGTTTAGCTCGTTAGCCAGGAGTCCGTCTTCATCTGCCACTCTAAGTCCAATGATCGACGACACTATGTGTTTGGAAGCTTTGGCTAAGTTGATTATGTTAAATGTTAATAGTTAACTATTCTGTGGTCTTTGAGTCAAACTGACCCGTGTTCACTTTTCTTTTATATTTAAAATTATATTTTCTTCCATATAACTGCCTGAAAATGGCAGATGGTTCTCTGTTACACTCACTTCAAATAAAATTGATGATCACTACTTGCATTGAATTATGGCTATATATATATATATATATATATATATATATATATATATTAGGGATGCAACGGTACAGTGTGCCCACGGTTCGGTTCGTATCACGATTCATGGCCCACGGTGACGGTTCAGTTTCGATATTTAAATATATCATTTTTGCTCTAACATGCAGTAGGTTATTTGCCCTTTCAATTTCAAATAAACTACTACTCACACAGTATTAAATGTAAAAAAAGGCACAGATGAAGTCAAATCTCAACATTTATTATACCAAAGGAACAATTATTCTTGCCCTGTGTCAAAAACAGGCAATATTAAATATAGTAAAGTGCAGTATAAAGTAATGTGGCTTATTGTCAGCCACACTTGAAGAGAATACTTAACTGTTATAAATGCACCATCAAAGAATAGAATAAACAACAAAATGTATAATAAATCACATAATGTATCACAAAGCGTGGACAACTGTCCAACTTGCCATCTGTCAATAATTGGCGAGGTAGTATAGTAATGTGCAGTATCAAATAGATAATTGAACACTTTAGCTTACTTTGATAAACAATCTTAAACATGAACATGGTAAAGTGCACCATCCAGGGTAGTTTGGTAACATTGTTGTGACTCACACACTTCAGGGGAGTGCCTGTACTGACCTCTATTGTAAATAGGTAGTATAAAATGTAAACATAAACATTAAAAGCAGCATCCAACATATTAGAACAATTAGCCTTATTGTAACCTACAGTCTTATGGGAAATGCAAGCCCTCTGTTACAAACAGATAGCATAAAATGTAAACTTGCCAAAAGTGCAATTAGTGCCCCATAATAGAGCTATTCTTTTACTTTGAGGTTCTTCTGTAAAAAGACAAGCATGTCCACATTCTCTGGGGCAAGACGAGAGCGACTTGCACTCACAATATCACATGCAGTGGAGAAAACTCTCTCACTTGCAACAGAGGTTCCAGGGACACAGAGATACTTTTGTGCATGCTTTGAGACATGGGGGAATTTGAACTGATTTATTTTCCACCACTGAAAAGGATCACCATCTACATGAAGGCAATCAGCTGCTTTGTAGAAGGAAACCTCTTCCTCAATAGTTTTGGTAGGTGGTTTGGACTGCTGCTCCTCTGTTGCTCTGAAAAGATCCCCAAGTAACTCTGACATGGCAGTCTTCTTTTGAGGAGGGGATACTGCTGGTGATGGTTGTTCTGCCTCTGTGGATAATCCTGCTGGCATTGCTTCAAACTGCAAGAACATATTAGAAATAAATAATAATTATAACAATAATTAATTAATGCACATGATGAGAAAAAATGACAATCAATTACAAATTAACATTAAAAGAAGATCAAATACCTGATGTTCATGCTCCACAATTTCTTTTATGAGGTCCTTGTAGACTTGGTCACAGGCAGCTTCATCAAGAAAAGGTAATGACTTGAACCTGGGGTCGAGGACTGTAGCTCTGTGCAGGTAGTCTAGAAGATCTGGGTCTGTATATCTTTTCTCCAAGTCCTTTATGATAGTTAGCTTGGCTTCCCTGATAGTTGGACTGTCATGTGCATGTGGTGTCATGGATTTTAGAGTCATTGTCTTCAGAGGGAGAATCATGGATGAAGTGGGAGTTGATTCACTGCTCATCAGTGTAGTCATTTTTTTCAGTGGGTTAAGCAACTGGATGAGGTCTTCTGCCAGCTTCAGCTCACTGTCAGTGAGCATGGCTATGTCCTGTTTGCCTGTCTTTTTCACAGCTTTGTCTACCATGGCAGAGAATATGGCTGGTTGCTGCTCCACATAACGTTCAAGCATGTCATGTGCTGTGTTCCACCGAGTTCCAACATCATGGATCAGTTTGTGCTCTGGTATGTTAAGCATGTGTTGTTTGTTGGTCAGAACTTGAGCAGCAGTGGTGCTTTTGTGGAAAAATGCTACTATTCTTCTGACCTTCCCCAGGAGACGTGACACTGCATTGAGAGCCACAGCCTTCTTGGCTGCTAGGTTCAGGGTGTGTGCAAAACACCCAATGTGTGGCCCAAAGACATCTGTGTCACGGATGGCATTCACAATGTTAGGAGCGTTATCTGTGGTAACTGGAATAGTGATATGCTCTCTCTCCAGCTTCCATTCTGTGACAGCTTGCATCAGTTCTTGTGCCAGGTGCGCACTGGTGTGGCTCTCATAAACGGGACGAGTCTGTAGCACGTAGCCTTTCAGCTCCCAATCTGATAGGAAGTGTACAGTCACTGTAAGGTAGCATGTTGTCGCCCTGGATGTCCAACTATCAGTAGAAAGAGCAAGGAAGGGGGCCTGTGTCAACTCGATTTCAGCTTCACTCCTACACACATTATAAAGTTCAGGAATGACTTTGCTGCTGAAATGCGTGCGGGAGGGGATACCATAACGAGGTTCGAGTACCTTTAGCATGTAGCAGAATCCTCTGTCTGACACAACCGAGTAGGGCTGCATGTCTTTCGCTATGAATACGCCTATTGCTTTTGTTATTGCCTTGTGTTTTTCCGAATTGTTAGAAAATTGTTGTTGGAAGGTTGCAGCAATGGATGGTTGTGTTTTCGCTGACAAACCAGCTCTCCGTGTTGCTCCACTTAGGGTTACAGCCGGGTGATGGCGACACATGTGGGCCGACATGTTTGATGTGTTACCTGTCGCGTAGGCAATAGTTGCAAAGCAATGCTTGCACACCGTGCTTTGCTTGCTGACAGTCTTTTTTCCTTGCTCGTCATACTTGACGCTGAAGCCAAAATGTTGCCACACAGCGGATTTAAACGATGGAGGTGCCTCTTCAAATTTATTTTTATCCGTCTCGCGTTCACTCGCCATTATCATGCAACCGAGAAAGTTGTTTGTAGTTTCCCCTCACTTCTCCAGCGTCTGCATTCAGAGCGCTGATTGGCTCCTGGGAACCTCAGGGAAATTCTGATTGGTTCTTGCATGGTTGTGGAGAGACGCTGAGCAGAACACATCCCCCGGGTCCTAAGCAGCCCCGTGTATCACCCAATACACATAATGCGTGCTCAATAACTACATATTAAACATTAAAGTTTAATGTCGCGCGTACTGAAATGCCGCGGTTCACCTGGGTGTACCGAACCGAACAGGACGTACCGAACGGTTGGGTAAAATACCGAGAACCGTTGCATCCCTAATATATATATATATATATATATATATATATATATATATATATATATATATATATATATATATATATATATATATTATTATTTATTTATTATTATTATTTTTTTTTTTTTCAGTTTCTCCCCTCCTGTGATATTCCCTGGTCAATTTGATCCGCTCACCGCTCACGCTGGGTGGTGGTCCAAACACTTGAAATGATTTCATTTCATTTTCACATATACCAGTCCGCGATAATTCATCCATTTATTTGCCTGAGTTTAACTATTGTCAAAATAATTCAGAATTTCTGCTTTTTTTTTTATCACTAAAAAATGAGGTATAATTTTATGTAAATGAGGTTTATTGACCAAAAAAATGGTAAGCTGTTAATTTTGAACCCTGCTAAACCTTTTAAAACATCAATTATCTGTTAAAAATTATAGGCTTTTCTTGTTAAAAACAAAAAGTAATATTTGTTGATGAGTTTTTAAGTGATCATGTGTAGACACAATCCAATTCAAATAATGGATTTTTTATGCATTCTGTGCAGAGGCTATAAATGCAGTCTCTCTCTGAAAAAAAAGGCCACCAAAGCGTGGGAAATGACTTTGGGCTGCCTGCACAAAACCAGCATGGGCCCAAAGGTACAAAAGTTGCTCTGGACCCAAATGGGCTTTCTGTGGGCAATCCACTATTATGGGAGAGCCTGTGGCTTACGGAGAGCCTGTGGTGAGCTCAGAGCTTTGGGCCTTGCCTGGGCAAGCCAGCGCTGGGCCTGTGTAGGTTTGGTCTGGGCTGGCCCTAGCCCACAGTGCCCACAAAAAGCCTGCGTGGGCCCCACTGGGGCATGTTTGCTGGGGGATGCTGGTCCAACAGCATCCCATGCTGGTCCAACAGCATCCACCAGTATTCCCATGCTGGTACACCAGCTACACCAGCATCAGACCAGCACTAACCAGCATTAACCAGCATAGACCAGCAAAGAATCCATGCTGGTCTATGCTGTTTTTTTTTAGCAGGGTTGGCAGTTATCCATATTGCACGTCCAAAGGATAACGCAGTCAAACTTGTAGCCTCCAAAGTTCCAATCACTCTCTTATTCAACTTACCAGTCAAAACAGCGCCTCCCCGAGTGCCGCCGAGGTAATTACTCTTCAGGTGTGCGAGAACTTCAGTGTACTTTGTTGTAACAATTAAATGTGCTTTTTTAATAAACTGAGTGGAATGAAAACCAAGAATGTTGTGTCATGCTATTAACCTCATGTCTCAGCTGTCTCTTGAATTCTGATCTTATTTTCCTGTAGAGGAACTACATGTAAATAGACATGTAGCGTCGACACACACATCTCCTCATGCACATGAACAGAATAGAGGAAATACGTGCTTGTAAGTGAACCTCAACAACTCCATATTCAGCAGGGCTTTACTCTCTTCCCATATCAGCTTGCAGTACATCATGTAGACACTGACTGATCAGCAAATATACCGATTTCAGCGACACTGCGGAAAAGGAAGCACCTACAGTACATATAGTTCTGTCCCACCGAAGGATCTGGTGGTTGTGTATTACTGATGGCTGCAATGAAGAGCAGCAGGAATATCCATGGATTTTAAATATGTGACACATTCTCTGCCTGCACTGATATGAAACGAAAAACGAACGAGTTCATTTCAGTTCAGTTGATACTTCATTAAATCCCAGAGGGCAACTGATTTGTAGTCTAAGAGGCAACATAACAACAAACAGAACAGGGAATATACGAGGTTAAAAAAAAAAAGATTAAAACACAGCCCAGACATAAACATATGCACAGTATCGTAATGGATCCTAGTCCACAGTAAAGTGCCTGTGCCTGTTTATTTCATTTAAGAAGGGACGGTGCACATTAATAAGTATTTAGATGCAAATGTCCCAGATTTAACCATACAAGCAGGTTGATGGTTTACGAAAACATCAACATAAACAGCCAAATGCAAACATATGTGAGAAGGCATGTAAAAACAAAGCAATCCAACACCCAGTTATCCAACATGCACAGGGTAGAGAAAAATCATGCAGCGTGGCAACACATCGTACAGACCTGCCGAAAGGGTTAACATCATTAACAGCTCAGTGGGACAGTCAGCTGCCTCTCAGCTCTGAGGTTAGGGTCAGATAGGCAATGATATCTGCTTTTGATCAGTGGCCTCCTCTGATGTCATTATTAGACTGTCTTCATTCAGTACATTTTACATACACACAGCAATTTCCCACTATTAGTCACAATATGACAGTATCACTGATCTGATACGGGTTATGTAAACAGCCAACCCAGTCTCCATGGGGAAATGTCACCCTTTTACGTTTCTGCAAACTAGGGAAACGTTATCATATCAACGTTTCCAGGCTCAAATTCGTTACGTATCAACATTCAATTGTTATAGTGGCCCCTGCGCCCGGGTCACGTGACTTCCAAGTTTCTGACTGCAAAAGGAAGCAAGATGGCGGACATTTCGTTCATTCTCAGTGGAAAATGTAATATTTTAAGGTAGTTTCTGTATTTAAATGTGTTTTGATGACATTTCGAGCGAGAAATATACACTTTGTTTTCATAATCTGTGTTCAGTGAATGTATACGTTCTCTAGTTTGTTAGTAATCACAATCATTTCGCCCGGACTTGCCAGCAAAACGTTGGAATCCAACATTGTTGACATCCGTATAGTGCCAAAGCAGCCTAGAAATGCAATATTTTGAGGTCGTTTCTATATTTAAATGTGGTTTGATAATATTTCCAGCGAAAAATATGCACTTCTTGCTTAATGTGGGTTCAGTGAATGTATACAGTCTTTAATTTGTTAGTTATCACGAAGATTTCGCCCGGTTTCGCCAGCAAATGTTGGAATCCAACATTGTTGATCCAAAATTGTTGACATCCGTTGCCATGGTGCCATGGTATGACACAAACAGCTTACTGTCCCATAAAAGCCCTTTATTTTCTTGCTTTCCAAGCCGTTTTTATTCCAAAGACAACATATGTTGACGTTTATTTTATAAATCTGATTACTTTTAATTTGGATATCTTGCAAACTTGAAGCGTTAATATAACTGTCCATGGAACCCACCAACGCGAATAGGCTGCTTGATAAAATATCCGAAATAAATCAACATTGTTTGAATGTTTTTTTCCCTCCCAAACAAAACCAACTAAAGGCAGGGTAATTTATGTTTCAGCTGCGGGAAATGGTTAATATATTTGTTTCAATATTCATTTTTACGACCATTTAAAACCCGGAAGTAAACCAAGCCTGCCCGCCTCCCCCAGCCAAGAAGCTTAGCCTATACTAAAAAAAAAAAAAAAAAAAAAAAAAAAAAAAAAAAAAAACGAAATTAACCAACAGCTTAACTTTTTCTTAACATTGGTCATCTAGATGGAGTGTAATTAGCAGTTCGGCTGCAGTAAATAGTTTATTATATTCCACCCCCCAACTCTCGTATGCACTTGTTTACAGCTTATAAAGTTGGTTTCCTGTGCGGGTGGCTGTGATGAGGTAGATCAATGTTTAGACTGTTGCACACTCTTTGCTTAATGTTGTACACTTGACGTTGTTTAAGCCCTCGATTTTATAAATTCTATGTAAAGTCTCATTTACACAAACCCGGGTGAAGATTGATCGTCTAAACAGCCTACTTCAGTAATTTACGAGCTTGGGATCGTGCTGTGAGGTACCTTTTTCGCCGGACTTTCATCGCTACCAGGACATTCCGGAGGACGCCGTTAGAACACCGGGGTCCCCGTGGATAGTTCTTCCCAGTGACAAGTCCAGGAGGAAACGTAAACAAGCAAAGGAAACAACAGTTATCAGGACCTTTTGAGCTTGGGATTGCGCTGCGGGATGCCAATTTCACCGGACTTTCATCGCTGCCAGGACATTCTGGAGGACGCCGAGGCTGCAGGGCCGGCGCGTTGACACGGCTGAAAAGACAGCCCTTTGGGCCGCCGCCTCCCAGCATTTTCCAGCGCCAGGTCCATGGCGAACACGGGATGACGAACTGTGCTTGCACATCCAACAATTGTTTCTGTGACTGTTGCATTTTTTCTGATATCAGAGACATGGCTGCAGCCATCTATTACTGGACTTGGCTATTCAACTAGCAAGATGCACAAAGCTTTCTATTCTCCCCTGCACCGAAAAGACTGAGCCCTAATTTCGTTGCATTATTATACATATATGATTGTGCAATGACAATAAAATCTATCCATCTATCTATCTATCTATCTATCTATCTATCTATATTATAATGAGACTATTAATACATTATATAGTCTTATAAAGGCATACTAATGTTAATAAGCATATTATATGCACTTATTAGGGCCTTATTACCTATTAACAAATGCTTATTACAAGGGCCTTAATATAAAGCGTTACCGAATAATCACATTTCACAGTTTTGGTGCAAGCTGTTTCTTCTGCCACTAATTTGGTAAAATAAAGAACATCTGCTTTTACTTTTGTTACCTTAACAAATTTTACTGCTACGTATTTTATACTTTGGCAATGGAGTGCTTTTACTCTGTGGCACTGCTGTTTTTTCTTCAGCAGATGATTTGAGAAGTTTTCCCATCACAGAAGATTTCCCAGCACAGCCAGAACAGAGAGCAGCGACAACGAAAGAAAGATGGAGGGACAGAGGAATATGTTTATTTTCATGGTACGAAGTTCCTTTGCACAACAGCAAAATAGAGGAAGTGTGATCAAAACTGATCAATACAATTTCATTATAAAATATACAGACAAGAAAAATAAAATTTGAGCAAACAAAAAATCATGAGGTGTGACAACAGATTCCTTTAGACAGGATCTCCTGCCTCACCGACTTGGCATGGTGATCAAAAGCTACAAGAAACGATATTATAGTTATGATTATATTGACATGGCTGAATGAGGAAGACCAGACAGAAGAGAAAAAGGAGAGATATGCAAGAGTGAGGAGTGAAGACCTGGATCAGCTGGAGAGTCAGGAAATGAAGCCGGTACGGCCCGGTCAACGTCTTGGGCCGTCAAATGTCTACAACACTAGCTGACAACACAACAGCTGATTTCTCACCTGTAAGGAAAGAAGAGCTGAACAAGATCCTCCATGAATTTTATGAAGCTTTAATTTCTATAATAAAGAGAATGAAATACCTCAGAGGAGTTAGCACCATGGACAGTACCCGCTGAGGCAGATTCAGCACCACGGACAGTACCTGTAAGATTTTCCATGGAGATGGGCGGCTGTAACTTTGTTCTTGTTATTAATGTGTTAATGTTATCAGTTATTAATTAGCCTATTAATCGTTATTAATTTGTCTAGTCTTTATCAGTTTCCTAGGCCATTGATTTAATTAATTTGTCAGTTTGTTTGCATCTGTACATTGAAATGAACATTTAATAAATCATCTGTGAGAACTGTCGTCTTTATTTCAGAGGTAAATTGATAACAGCCTGAAAAGGTGATTCTATAACTGTGTTCAGCCTTAATGTGACTGCTTACTGTCCTTACTTTTGCTGCTTAGCCACATTAATCGGAGCTGACGTTAAATTTGGAGTGACACATCCCAAGCTGAAATGAAACATCTGCCGGTGACTTTATGAAAAGACAGATGTTTGTTCTGGCCGACACTGGAAAGCAGTAGCCTGTATTTAAATATAACTGTTAATATAAGTTGGTTGTAGAAAAAAAATCAGCTGTGTTGGTGAGTCGTTGTCATGGCAACTGTTATCTTAAAAATGACTGAGAAGTCGGCAGAAGTATAACTATGAGTCCATGAAAAAATGATTTTTTCCAGCGGATAGTCTAGTTAGAACTAGTTAGCCTTGGTGCCCTGGCATGTGGCCTTAATGCCCTAACAGAAGTTGCAGCACCATGGCCTTGCCCCTAAAATTGTGTAATTCCCCCCTGACATCAGCATCAAATATAAAATCTACATCTCAGAATACGTGCCAGTCGTGCCATGATCCAACCGTTTTCAGAGGGTGTGTGGCGTTGTGGTCAGTGTTCCTCTTTTTCCTGCAGGCTTGATGAATCAGTATTATTTCAGTTCAGTGTTATGCAACTCAGCAACAAAAAAGAAACACTCAAGGAAAAAAGTAGTTTGATTTCTTTTAACTGCTGCACTGGCATCACTATCTGATAAAGGTTAAAAATCACGTGTTTTATACTTTAATTTCAGTAAAATGTAAATGGAGGGTTTTTAGTCTGTGGCACAGCAGATGATTTGAGAAGTTTTCCCACCACAGAAGATTTCCCAGCACAGTCACAACAGAGAGCAGTGACAACGAAAGAAACATGGAGGGACAGAGAAATACGTTTTCTCTCATGATATGAAGTTTATTTGCACAACAGCAAAACAGAGGAAATGTGATTAATACCAATATAATTGTGATCAATACAATTTCATAATGAAATATACAGACAAGAAAAATAAAATTTGAGCAAACAAAAATCATGAGATGTGACAACAGATTCCTCTAGGCAGGATCTCCTGACACACCGACTTTACATGCTGATCAAAAGCTAAAAAAAAAAAAAAAAAAGATATTCCACTCATGATTATATTGACATTTTAGTACATGTGAAAGGTGGGCCTGAGCCCACCTGGATCCAACTAATCAACCAATCACAGAACAGAACGATCCAACACAAACAGCAGGCAGCAAAATACAGAGCAAGAACCAGCAGAACCAGCAGAACCAGCAGAACCAGCAGAACCAGCAGCCTGACTCCCTCACAGCAAACAGGTCAAACTGTGCTCATTAAAGTACCACAATGATTTTCTTATGATTTAAATGTCATCAGTAGAAAAATGAATCAAACTTTACAGTTTTGATGAAGGCTGTTTCTCCTGCCACATCTTCACATTTACTGATCATACTGATCAATACCCAGTCTGTGTTGGTGAACCAGTAACGTGTGTATGTGTGTGTGTGCATGTACGTGTGCGTGTGCGTGTGCGTGTGTGTGTGTGTGTGTGTGTGTGTGTGTGTGTGTGTGTTTGTGTGTGTGTTTGTGTGTGTACATCATGTATGCTCCTATTTTTCCAGCAGGGCGTTGTCTTCGTCACATGATGAATCACGGTGTCTTGGGTTATAACGGCTGTTTGGAGGTGAAACACAGTGAGCTGTAATCAGTGAGTTTCCTGTCAGGAGCTGCCAGCCCTGCAGACAGACCTGAGTACAGCTCTAATGCAGGACAGATGCAGGATAGATGCAGGACACATGCACGACTTCATATCACTGCATGCAGGCCAGTAACAACAGATTGTACCAACAGTGTTAGAGGAAGCAGCTGTTAGTGCATCCTGTTACTTTTCCTTCTGGATGAAGCTCACATTCTGGATTTTGGGACATAAAAAAATTCACCATTAAACTCAAACCACTCTGTGTTTTGGTAAAGTAACCCATGTGTCATCACATGACCTGTGTGTCGTTTTAGTGAACAGGTGATCAGGAATGGACAGATGACTTACCAGTAACGGAACTGACTCCCCTTCATTTGGCGGCTCCTGTACAAAAGAAATATATTCATTTCAGAAAATAATCATAACCAAAACACAAATCTTATCGAAATAGTTTTAGCTTCCTCTGTGAGTCCTATGGTCCCTCAAAACTCCCTCAACATAAGAAAAAAAACATCCATACCTCTGGTAAATTTACAAAAATGCAGTGTGCATACAGTTGAAACATATAGCAGTGAAGATTTCACTGTCAGTACAGGAGCACTCATGAAGACGCTGTTTAGTCCCACTCCCTTGACTTCTCTTTGTACTGTGTGTGTGGAAAAGCTGTTAACTTTCACTATTAAACACAGACGTGAGTTCTACTGTTGTTGTTGTTGTTGTTGTTGTTTTATTTCAAACGTTAAAGTGCTCTCCAATCACAATCATTTGGACCACAAATGAAGATGATGGTTCACCACCAGGTTTTAATAATGCATTGGACATTTCGTAACCCAATTTTAATAGTTTCAATCTCCTCAGTTGTTTTCTTTGCTTGATGCAGGCCAGTAATTCAAACCTTCTGAAACAGAGTAACACCTTTTCCACGACCATGGCATTTGTCCTCTCACATGGTTGTTTAAGAAAAGAGAAGCTGCTCGCTGCGTCAGTTAGGATTAAATAACCTGTTGCCAGCTGTGATCACTGCAGCAAATATCCAATGGAAGTGTCACGACGGGGGTGGTGCTTGGACCCAAATGCGGGAGCAAGCAGGCACAAAGCTCAGAAGAACAACAAAATATTTAATGAGCTCTAGGAAAAAAACGCAGGAAATGCAGGAAGCACTGGGAACACTGGAATAAATACACATAGCAACCACAAAACAATGAACAGACAAGAAACAGAACTGAAAACAGGACTTAAATACACAAGAACTGATAAGCTTCCCAAGGTGTGTCACCTGGGGAAGGGGCTGGAGCACAAGACAGGAGAACACAGAGGAGAGGCCGAGGGAAACACTGGGAGGGATCAGAACATCAGGGCTGAAACACAACTCAGGACAGGTGTGGGAACTAGGAGGGGCAAACAAGACACAGGTGAAAACACTGAAGGGAACTGGGCAAAGGAAACACACAGGAAAATAGAAACCAAAAACCAGTGGAGGGCAGTTCAATTCAATTCAATTTTATTTATTTGTATAGCCCAGAATCACAAATACAAATTTGTCCCAAAGGGCTTTACAGAAAATACAACATCCTCTGTCCTTAGAGCCTCACATCGGATGAGGAACAACTCCCTAAAAAACCCCTTTAACAGGGAGAAAAATAGGAAGAAGCCTCAGGGGAGCAACAGAGGAGGGATCCCTCCCCAGGACGGACAGACGTGCAATAGATGTTGTAAACACAGATAACAAACAATAAAATGTATGGGAATAGATAGGTGGTGGATGAGGGATGATGACGCCAAGGGAACCCAGATGCACCAGAGCAGCCAGGGACCCGGGCCACACAGCCACCTACACCATGAAGACCTGGATCTAAAATAGACAGCACGCACTCGGACAAACACACATC